>NC_088875.1:42231290-42326290 GCF_032884065.1 Artemia franciscana
GGGACACAGGGGCACAACTACAACGGGGAAACGTTGTATTGACTAAAAAAAAATATTGACTAAAAACTAAAAAAAAGGCCAATTCAAAAACGAATGTATATACAGACCGGGATACCGGGACACAAATGACGACCGGGACACAGGGAATAAAAATGACGACCGGAGAAATTACACTCAAAGAGAAATTACAGACTGTGACACACAGAGAAATTACAGACTCATGTTGTGACACAGGGACACAACTACAACGGGGACTTCGGGGGCACAGGGGGATATATAAATGATGACGGCGACACAAGAAATTTTTGATTAGCAATCACCATCAACAAATCTCAAGGGCAATCATTAGAATCATGAGGTATAGATCTGAATACGGATTGTTTTTCCCATGGACAATTATATGTTGCATGTTCAAGAGTCGGTAAACCTGACAATCTATTTATATGCACAGACAATGGGACAGCGAAGAATGTTATATATTTGCAAGTTTTACGTAGTTAAAAACATATATATATATATATATATATATATATATATATATATATATATATATATATATATATATATATATATATATATATATATATATATTCACAGGTGGGACACAGGGACACAACTACAATGGCACGTAACTAGTATGGGGCTTAACGACTTACGCGCGCGGGGGGGCTTGGGGGGGGGGTGCGAAGCAACCCAACCAACTAGGTGTTAGGGTGGCGCGAACCTACAATGGCAACAGCCAAGGAAGCTGCTCAAAAAAAGCTGCTAAAAAAAAAGCTTCCAAAATGGAAGCTGCTGCACGAAAAAAAAATAAAAAGAAAAAAGAAAAAAAAACTAAAAAAACTAAAAAAAAGGTAAAAACTAAAAAAGAACTAAAAAGAAAAGAAGGGGAAAAACACAAAAATTTATTTCATCCTATACCAATTCAAAAACGAATGTATATACAGAACGGGACACCGGGACACAAATGACGACCGGGACACAGGGAATATAAATGACGACCGGGACCCTCTAAGAGAAATTACAGACTGGGACACCGGGACACAAATGAGGACCGGGACACAGAGACACAACTACAACAGGGAAGCCGGGGAGCACAGGGGTATATATAAATGACGACGGCGGCACACGGAATGTTCGATGAGCACTCACCATCAACAAAGCTCAAGGGCAATCATTAGAATCATGAGGTATAGATCTGAATACGGATTGTTTTTCCCATGGACAATTTCATGTTGCATGTTCAAGAGTCGGTAAACCTGACAATCTATTTATATGCACAGACAATGTGACGGCGAAGAATGTTGTATATTCGCGAGTTTTACGTAGTTAAAAACATATATCTATATATATAAAAATAAGTTGTCTGTCTGTGGATGTGTGGATGGATGTGTGGATGGATGTGTCAGGTGACGTCACCTGAAAAAACTGGATTAGGTGACGTCAAAACTGAAAAAACTAAAAAAAGGCAAAAACTACAAAAAAAACTAAAAACTAATAAAAAAAATAAAAAAGCTAAAAAACTAAAAAAACTATAAAGGTAAAAACCAATAAAAAACTAAAAAAAAAACTGAAAAAACTAAAAAAAGGCAAAAACTACAAAAAAAACTAAAAACTAATAAAAAAAGTAAAAAAGCTAAAAAACTAAAAAAACTAAAAAAACTAAAAAAAGGTAAAAAACTAAAAAAAATAAAAAATAAAAAAAAAATAAAAAAAAGGAAAAAACTGAAAAATAAGCTAAAATAAAGGTAAAAACCAATAAAAAACTAAAAAAAAAAAGGAAAAAACTAATAAATGACGACACTCAAAGAGAAAGCGACCAGGACAAAAAACTAAAAAAAAAGGCAAAAACTACAAAAAAACTAAAAACTAATAAAAAAAATAAAAAAGCTAAAAAACTAAAAAAACTAAAAAAAGGTAAAAAACTAAAAAAACTAAAAACTAAAAAAAAACTAAAAAAGGTAAAAACTAAAAGAACTAAAAAAGAAAAAAATAAATGACGACACTCAAAGAGAAAGCGACCAGGACAAAAGGAATGTTCGATTAGCAATCAACAAAGCACCGGGAAACAGGGAGTATAAATGACGACCAGGACACAAGTAAAAAAAAAAATTAACAAAACTAAAAAGAAGGTAAAAACTACAAAAAAACTAAAAAGAAAAAAAAACTAAAAACTAATAAAAAAACTAAAAAATCTAAAAATCTAAATAAACTAAAAAAGAAAAAAAAAGGAAAAAAATAAAGGAGAAAAACAAAACTAAAAAACGAATGTATATACAGACCGGTACACCGGGATACAAATGACGACCGGGACACGGGGAATATAAATAACGACCGGGACACAGGGACACAACTACAACGGGGACACCGGGGGAAACAGGGGGATATAAATGACGACCGGGACAAAAAAACTAAAAAGAAATAAAAACTAAAAACTAATAAAAAAAACTAAAAAATCTAAAAATCTAAATAAGCTAAAAAAGAAAAAAAAAGGAAAAAAATAAAGGAGAAAAACAAAACTAAAAAACGAATGTATATACAGACCGGGACACCGGGATACAAATGATGACCGGGACCCGGGACACAGGGAATATAAATGACGACCGGGACACAGGGACACAACTACAACGGGGACACCGGGGGAAACAGGGGGATAACCTGACAATCTATTTATATGCAAAGACAATGGGACAGCAAAGAATGTTGTATATTCGCAAGTTTTACGTAGTTAAAACCATATATATATATATATATCTATATTCACAGGTGGGACATAGGGACACAACTACAATGGCGCGTAACTATTATGGCGCGTAACGACTTACGCGCGCGGGGGGGCTTGGGGGGGGCGCGAAGCGCCCCCACCAACTAGGTGTTGGGGTGGCGCGAAGCGCCACCCCAACAGCTAGTATGTATATATATATATATATATATATATATATATATATATATATATACATATATATATATATATATATATATATATATATATATATATATATATATATATATATATATATATATATATCATGAAAAGAGAAATCACCAATGCTACAGCACAAACACACAAAAAAAAAAAAAAAAAAAAAAAAAAGAGACAGAAGGAGAAAAGGAAGACTGTTTTCCTAAATTAGTGATTAATATAGACCAGCACTTGAATGAGGCCTTAACCCTACTCATCCATACAATCACACAGGTCAAACAGCATAGCCACACACAATCAACCATAAAGAATAATCCATGGACAGGCAGTCATGTCGTCAATAAGTATAAGTCGTCATTTACCGAACAATAGAAAAAATAATATAGACAAATAATTCAGAGGTAACACCCAACATAAGGGCTCATCAGGAGAATACACTGGCCTATATATATATATATATATATATATATATATATATATATATATATATATATATATATATATATATATATATATATATATATATAAAGTTAGAATTTCAGTGTTTTACAAAATATATATATATATATATATATATATATATATATATATATATATATATATATATATATATATATATCTGTTTTCACAGGTGTGACACAGGGACACAACTACAATGGCGCGTAACTAATATGGCGCGTAACGACTTACGCGCGCCGGGGGGCTTGGGGGGGGGGGTCGTGAAGCGCCCCCACCTACTAGGTGTTGGGGTGGCGCGAAACGCCACCCCAACAGCTAGTATATATATATATATATATATATATATATATATACTAGCTGTTGGGGTGGCGCTTCGCGCCACCCCAACACCTAGTTGGTGGGGGCGCTTCGCGCCCCCCCCAAGCCCCCCCGCGCGCGTAAGTCGTTACGCGCCATAATAGTTACGCGCCATTGTAGTTGTGTCCCTATGTCCCACCTGTGAATATAGATATATATATATATGGTTTTAACTACGTAAAACTTGCGAATATACAACATTCTTTGCTGTCCCATTGTCTTTGCATATAAATAGATTGTCAGGTTATCCCCTTTAGTTTTTTTTATTAGTTTTTAGTTTTTATTTCTTTTTAGTTTTTTTGTCCCGGTCGTCATTTATATCCCCCTGTTTCCCCCGGTGTCCCCGTTGTAGTTGTGTCCCTGTGTCCCGGTCGTTATTTATTTTTTAGTTTTTTACCTTTTTTTAGTTTTTTTAGTTTTTTAGCTTTTTTATTTTTTTTATTAGTTTTTAGTTTTTTTGTAGTTTTTGCCTTTTTTTTAGTTTTTTTAGTTTTTTAGCTTTTTTATTAGTTTTTAGTTTTTTTTGTAGTTTTTGCCTTTTTTTAGTTTTTTTAGTTTTTTAGCTTTTTTATTTTTTTTATTAGTTTTTAGTTTTTTTTTGTAGTTTTTGCCTTTTTTTAGTTTTTTCAGTTTTGACGTCACCTGATCCAGTTTTTTCAGGTGACGTCACCTGATCCACGATCCACAGATCCACAGACAACTTATTTTTATATATATAGATAGTTTTTTTTTTTACTTATGTCCTGGTCGTCATTTATACTCCCTGTGTCCCGGTGCTTTGTTGATTGCTAATCGAACATTCCTTTTGTCCTGGTCGCTTTCTCTTTGAGTGTCGTCATTTATTAGTTTTTTCCTTTTTTTTTAGTTTTTTATTGGTTTTTACCTTTATTTTAGCTTATTTTTCAGTTTTTTCCTTTTTTTTAGTTTTTTTTTATTTTTTATTTTTTTTAGTTTTTTACCTTTTTTTAGTTTTTTTAGTTTTTTTAGTTTTTTAGCTTTTTTACTTTTTTTATTAGTTTTTAGTTTTTTTTTGTAGTTTTTGCCTTTTTTTAGTTTTTTCAGTTTTTTTTTTAGTTTTTTATTGGTTTTTACCTTTTTAGTTTTTTTAGTTTTTTAGCTTTTTTATTTTTTTTATTAGTTTTTAGTTTTTTTTGTAGTTTTTGCCTTTTTTTAGTTTTTTCAGTTTTGACGTCACCTAATCCAGTTTTTTCAGGTGACGTCACCTGACACATCCATCCACACATCCACAGACAGACAGACAACTTATTTTTATATAGATATATATATATATATATATATATATATATATATATATATATATATATATATATATATATATATATATATATATATATATATATATATAAGTTAGAATTTCAGTGTTTTACAGTGCTAATTTTGATTTTATCCCAATTGAGGTTAAGATTGTAACCTCAATCTTACAAGGTAAAATGTTAAGATTTGGATTATAATTTTTTTTCCAGACAGCTAATTTCTTAAGAATTTTGCAATTTTTCGCAATTTTTCCTTTATATATTTTCCATATATATATATCTATATATATAAAAATAAGTTGTCTGTGGATGGATGGATGGATGGATGTGTCAGGTGACGTCACCTGAAAAAACTGGATTAGGTGACGTTAAAACTGAAAAAACTAAAAAAAGGCAAAAACTACAAAAAAAACTAAAAACTAATAAAAAAAATAAAAAAGCTAAAAAACTAAAAAAACTATAAAGGTAAAAACCAATAAAAAACTAAAAAAAAAACTGAAAAAACTAAAAAAAGGCAAAAACTACAAAAAAAAACTAAAAACTAATAAAAAAAGTAAAAAAGCTAAAAAACTAAAAAAACTAAAAAAACTAAAAAAAGGTAAAAAACTAAAAAAAATAAAAAATAAAAAAAAACTAAAAAAAAGGAAAAAACTGAAAAATAAGCTAAAATAAAGGTAAAAACCAATAAAAAACTAAAAAAAAAGGAAAAAACTAATAAATGACGACACTCAAAGAGAAAGCGACCAGGACAAAAGGAATGTTCGATTAGCAATCAACAAAGCACCGGGACACAGGGAGTATAAATGACGACCAGGACATAAGTAAAAAAAAAAAACTATCTATATATATAAAAATAAGTTGTCTGTGGATCTGTGGATCGTGGATCAGGTGACGTCACCTGAAAAAACTGGATCAGGTGACGTCAAAACTGAAAAAACTAAAAAAAAGGCAAAAACTACAAAAAAAACTAAAAACTAATAAAAAAAATAAAAAAGCTAAAAAACTAAAAAAACTAAAAAAAGGCAAAAACTACAAAAAAAACTAAAAACTAATAAAAAAGCTAAAAAACTAAAAAAACTAAAAAAAAAGGCAAAAACTACAAAAAAACTAAAAACTAATAAAAAAAATAAAAAAGCTAAAAAACTAAAAAAACTAAAAAAACTAAAAAAAGGTAAAAAACTAAAAAAACTAAAAACTAAAAAAAAACTAAAAAAGGTAAAAACTAAAAGAACTAAAAAAGAAAAAAATAAATGACGACACTCAAAGAGAAAGCGACCAGGACAAAAGGAATGTTCGATTAGCAATCAACAAAGCACCGGGACACAGGGAGTATAAATGACGACCAGGACACAAGTAAAAAAAAAAATTAACAAAACTAAAAAGAAGGTAAAAACTACAAAAAAACTAAAAAGAAAAAAAAACTAAAAACTAATAAAAAAACTAAAAAATCTAAAAATCTAAATAAACTAAAAAAGAAAAAAAAAGGAAAAAAATAAAGGAGAAAAACAAAACTAAAAAACGAATGTATATACAGACCGGTACACCGGGATACAAATGACGACCGGGACACAGGGAATATAAATAACGACCGGGACACAGGGACACAACTACAACGGGGACACCGGGGGAAACAGGGGGATATAAATGACGACCGGGACAAAAAAACTAAAAAGAAATAAAAACTAAAAACTAATAAAAAAAACTAAAAAATCTAAAAATCTAAATAAGCTAAAAAAGAAAAAAAAAGGAAAAAAATAAAGGAGAAAAACAAAACTAAAAAACGAATGTATATACAGACCGGGACACCGGGATACAAATGATGACCGGGACCCGGGACACAGGGAATATAAATGACGACCGGGACACAGGGACACAACTACAACGGGGACACCGGGGGAAACAGGGGGATGTAAATGACGACCGGGACACCGGGACAGGGAATGGTCGATTAGCAATCACCATCAACAAAGCTCAAGGGCAATCATTAGAATCATGAGGTATAGATCTGAATACAGATTGTTTTCCCATGGACCATTATATGTTGCATGTTCAAGAGTCGGTAAACCTGACAATCTATTTATATGCAAAGACAATGGGACAGCAAAGGATGTTGTATATTCGCAAGTTTTACGTAGTTAAAACCATATATATATATATATATCTATATTCACAGGTGGGACATAGGGACACAACTACAATGGCGCGTAACTATTATGGCGCGTAACGACTTACGCGCGCGGGGGGGCTTGGGGGGGGCGCGAAGCGCCCCCACCAACTAGGTGTTGGGGTGGCGCGAAGCGCCACCCCAACAGCTAGTATATATATATATATATATATATATATATATATATATATATATATATATATATATATATATATATATATATATATATATATACATATATATATACTAGCTGTTGGGGTGGCGCTTCGCGCCACCCCAACACCTAGTTGGTGGAGTGCTTCGCGCCCCCCCAAGCCCCCCCGCGCGCGTAAGTCGTTACGCGCCATATTAGTTACGCGACATTGTAGTTGTGTCCCTGTGGCCCACCTGTGAATATAGATAGATTTATATATGTGTTTCAAACTACGTAAAAATTGCGAATATACAACATTCTTGGCTTTCCCATTGTCTGTCCATATACAAAGCCGTATGTACTAATAATGACGTCATATGCAAACGCTCTTTTTACAAACAAACAAACATGCATACACACAACTCGTTTTTATATAGATAGATAGATAGATAGATACAATACAAATTAACTACGTAAAACTTGTGAATATACAACAGTCTTCGCTGTCCCATTGTCTGTGTTGCAATCTTTTAAATTGAAAAAGCAGATCCGTTGGAATCATGGGAATGCGAGGAATAAGAACAGCCTCACCCTCATAAGGCCCTGTCAAGATTGTGGCCTCTATTAGGTTTTCCATTGTTTTTTTTACGGCAAGTCGCGTGCCATTGCAAAGCTTTGGTGGGTTGATATTTCTTAAAAGTATTATTGGTACGCCTATTTTTAGTTGTAGCACGTGTGGTGGAAACCCTGAAGGATCTATGGAATTTAAAAATTCAGATGGATAATTAACCGCTTCATTTGGTTCCGAAATACAAATTAACTGCGTAAAACTTGCGAATATACAACATTCTTCGCTGTCCAATTCTCGCTGCATATAAATAGATTGTCAGGTTTACCGACCCTCGAACATGCAACGTACAATTGTCCATGGGAAAAACAATCAGTATTAAGATCAATACCACATTTTTTTAATGATTGACCTTGAGCTTTGTTAATGGTGATTGCAAATGCTAATCGAATTGGGAATTGCAATCTTTTAAATTGAAAAGGCAGATCCGTTGGAATCACGGGAATGCGAGGAATAAGAACAGCCTCACCCTCAAAAGTCCCTGTCAGGATTGTGGCCTCTATTAGGTTTTCCATTGTTTTTTTTACGGCAAGTCGAGTGCCATTGCAAAGCTTTGGTGGGTTTATATTTCTTAAAAGTATTATTGGTACGCCTATTTTTAGTTGTAGCACGTGTGGTGGAAACCCTGAAAGATCTATGGAATTTAAAAATTCAGATGGATAATTAACCGCTTCATTTGGTTCCAAAACTGTGTCGACTGACTTGTAAAGGACTGCCTGGTCTTGAATCTTGGTCAAAACATTATTGTTGATTTCGTGGACGTCTATATTTTTGGGTGCGAGAATCGCTCTTTCACTTAGCCATTTATTATTTTTATAATTTTTTAGAATATTCGGAAATACTTTTTCAATCAATTCATTTTTGGACGTCACTAAATTACAGAAATCAGCAGGTAGTTGTATACGTCCTGAAATTGAGTCTACTGGGAGCTTTCCGTTTCCCATTGCCAGCAATTGATCTGAAAATGTTTGACCAGAGTCATCGTTTTGCAATCGGACACGCATATTTGTAGTTAACTTTAATGTTTTTACGTGTGCCCATAGACTCTTTGAGCATCTTCATCAGTCATTGTAAACTTAAAAATTAATAGATTTCTACGCGAACATATGTCTTATATAACTTGAATGACGTCACCTTCAAAGCAAAAATGACGGCAACTAATTTCATGACGTCAGCCGAAACATGACGTCACCTGATCCACAGATCCACAGACAGACAGACAACTTATTTTTATATATATAGATATATACATATATATATATATATATATATATATATATATATATATATATATATATATATATATATATATATATATATATATATATATATATATATTTATATATATATATATACATATATATATATATATATATATATATATATATATATATATATATATATATATATATATATATATATATATACACATATATATATATTCTACATCTGCTTGATATAAGCCTAGATAGTAAATTATATTGGATGTTTGTTCTTCTGTTCTACAAAATAAAGTTTTTCATTCAAATTCTTTGTCTCTATCTCAATTTTTAGACCATGAATTTTCTTTCAAATATTCATGGACATTAAAAAAAATCAGGAGTTTGGCCAAAATTCAGTTTTATAAAATATAATTTCTTACTTTATAATACTGAGCTTACCTTTGAATGCGCTTACGTATTATATTTTATTTGTTGTACAGGGTTTGCTGAAATGAAAAGGTGAATTTTTTATTTCATGGACTACGCAGCTTCGAATGCCAATGTTTGTTTTTTCCTTTGGTTAATATCTTCCATTCGGTAAATATCAATTTGGATTTACCAAATCCAAATAACTTTGTCTTCGGTAAATGCTACCAAAACTTTTTGTTCCCTTTTGAAGTCAGAAATTGAAATGAAAGTACTGATTCCCTCAAATGTCTTATATAACAGGCAAGGAAGGTGAAAGAAATAAAAAAATATTTTTGGATCCGGCTAGTTAATAATGATGATAATAGTAATTTATTTATAACCCACCTTTATACAAAACAAACGGAGTAAATTACACTAAAAAGGAAGAAAAAATCAAATACACAGAAGCATAGATAACTTAAACCTTAATCACAGACAAAAACACAAGGATAATATTATAGTTTGTGCCTAGGGAGGCATAGGCATATCTTTTTAAACAAGCAATAAGCAACTCAAACGATTGGATAATGTTTTTAGCAACATACCTTTCAATAATACGTGTACTACGATACAAAGTGGAAAGGTATAGTAAAAATTTGCAATATCTAAAATAAACAATATGGTTCTAGCACAAATCATTCTTGGTCCATAATGAATACATTCCACTTAAAAACAAGACAGAAAGGTCACACTATGTGGAATACATTTTAGCTAAAGCTTGGCGTGAATGTTTTCCACGGTTAGGCACAATTTTTTTCATATTCAATCTGCAATTTTCTTTAAGATCTCTCAGAACCTGAAGTCGAAAAAAGCGAGTGCTGTAGCAGTAATAGCAATTTATTAAAAAAAAGAGACAAAATCAATCGGTAGCACACCAAAAGCTTTGCTTGCGAGGGTATACTAATAACAAAAAAGAAAAAAAAAATACACTAGAAGAAAAAAAACAAAAAAACAATTATAACCTATCATAAGCAAAAAGGGTGAAACAATGTACCGAAAAATAAATACATAAATAATCATTCACAATAAAACAACACAATATCGTAATCCCAAAACAAAAAACACAATAAGCAGTTATTGTCAATTTTAATTCTATCTATATCAGTCTGTTTCGAAGGTATACTTACCAAGCAACCCCACACTAATCCATGTAGAATAAATACTAATCCCTAACCACCGTAAACTCGCAACATGAGTTCTAATTACTGAGGATCCACAGGAAAAATTATGAGCTAATGATTTGGGATTAAAAACTAAACTCGCATTTATCAACATTCAAAAGCAGACCAACATCCTGAGACATCATATAAATATGTTGCACAAATAATGACAAAATAAAGTTGGTTCGGCTTAAAAATAGTAGGTCGTTCGTCTACGAAATATAAGACACATAAGATAAATTATAAAAATACAAAGGTTTGATTCCTCATAACAGATTTCGAATGCAAGCACTAAATAGATATGGGGATAACACTCCACTCTGCCGTACTCCAAATTGCACTGGCGTATTACCGTAGTATCCTATATCAGATTTTAAACAAAGAAACTAATTACTATACCAGAATTTAAGCACATGTATGACAGAAGAGGTCATTCAAAACTCTGACAAATAGTGCCACACTTGTGTCTGGAAAATACTATGGAAATCTTTAGACAAATACAAAGCGCAAATATGTAATTCATAACCGTTGGACTGGGCATAATTAAAAATTCAGGCTAAAACCTTATGTACATGCTGGCACCCAATACGAGGTTGAAACCCGAATTGGTTCGTAGTTAGTTCTTGACTATATGGAAGCAGATCATATTCAAACATTTCTCCGATGTCTGTTTTATCGAAATAATCGATTTGGTAACTTACCACTCAAAATTGAATTTTCTTTGCTCATATAACTAAAAGATTTTTTCTCCATGATAATATTTCTGAGATTAGGGCTTTAAGACAAAAAAAATTCTTCCTAGCTAAAATTAGCCAAAGAATTAATAAACAGAATTATCTCGTGTGAATGAAAAAGGTTCAAAAGTGATTCTAAAAATTTCAAGGATTTAAGTATGCACTTCTCTCGGTGGGGGGGGGGGCAATAGATAGAATTAACAAATTTCATTTCAGAGTTAAATTTAATCGGTTGATAATTACAAATTTTTGATGAAAACGCCTTCCTGGCTTTGTTGAAATATACGATGTTTGGTGAAATGTGACATTTTTTTTAGTGTTATAACAAGAATAATTAATTTAATTTTTGTAGTTGGTAAAATCAGTCAAGGAATACTGATCTCAGTTCCTGAGAGAGCAACGATTACAAGCTTGAAAAAATGCCAAGTGACGCAAAACGCTAGATGGCGCTGATGTTTTCTCCAATACTAGTGGCAGTTACCACTCTAATAAGTTATCCACACTCTTTGAAAATTCCGCATTCTCGAGCACACTGGCAAATGGTGAAATGTCTCAGCACCAGATCCATCTGATTCTCGGTGTATCAAAATAGAATACTGCAATGAAACTTTTCCAAAAAAAAATTACAAAGAAAAGTAGGGTTGACACCCACCATGGCTTTGATTGATATTTCTTTATCAGAATTTTCTTTCTGATATTTCAGAAGTCTCCCCCTAGAAAAATATCTACTGCAAGAGTAAATTCAACACTTAGTTTTAATTCCTTTTTCACCGAATTTCCCTCTTTATCGGTGATTTATCTTCTGACCTGAGCCGTCAGACATTATGATTTGCTCTATAGTAGCATACTGCTTCCCCTTCACTTTCATAGTTTATGTCGGCTTTCTCTAGTGATATCGATCATTTATTGGATTGTCCTGTTTTCCCTTGGGCCCATCGTCCTTGTTTTTTAGTTATTGCCGTGATCTTCATTTTCGCAGATAAAAAATCTAATCTGATAAAAAAGCTAATCTGATACAAAATGTCCACATTTATTACAGTTAAAACAAGTAATGTCAACACTGTTCTTGTTTTTGGCCATGTTTTCCAACATCTTTACTTAGGCAATTCGTGCTATAGTGGCCGACAGTGTTGCAATGGTAGAAACAAATTCTGATGAGGACTTACCTCACTGGCTTTTAAGCTTCAGTGGCAGAAATTTCATGTGTGTTTGTTCATTTCGGATAAATCTGTTTGACTGCTTAAGGCTATTCATCTGTTTTGTTCTCGCTGAATTGTTGAAACGGATCCTACGAATAATAGTAACGCCACTGCTTGAGCACTACGATAACGAACTCGGTTTATGAGAGCTTTGACAAAGAAATGTACTTTTATGGATAGACTTTGACACATAGGTTCACTCTTTCCCAATCCAGTTGAACTTGGGAGAAAAAACAATAGATATTGACTCAGTAAAAGTAAGTTAGAATCAGGGAAGATCAATTTAGATCATAGTAATATTTCAACGTAAGAAATACCATAAATCACAATCAATAAATAAATAATACCCAAGCAAAATTTACCGTAAGCAACCGAGTCAGATTTGATTCAAGCAGAAACTAAGAACAGTAGGGCTGACGCCCCCTTTCCTATATAGAACGGAGTATAATTTGCAGTTTATTGGAATTAATCCTTCTTGATTCTCATATTATCAAAAAAATACACGATCATGACAAAGATTACTGAAAAAAATAAACGAATGGGGATCAACAGTTTAATATACATACTGATATTTATTCCTGAAAGTCTTAAAAATTTCGGATTTATTAAACTAAAAAAAAAAATATTTAAAATGTGTTTTGCTTTCAGTAAAATTTAAGTTATGCTCTGGTCTTTAGAAGGCTTCATCCCTACTTCTCTTATATACCCACAGTCATTTTGCGATATTGCTGAGATGTTTTATTAAAAGTTAAAACGAAATGAAATTATTACGTATTTGAAGGGGATTGCCCCCTCCTCAACACCTCGCTCTTTACACTAAACTTTGAATTTTGTCGCAGTTCTTGAAGGGCGACTCCTAAAACACAAGGGTATTTTAATTAGAACAGTTTGAAGCTTTTTTTAAAAGCGCTAAAAAAAACTTTTGCTGAAAGAGCGAGTTGTTGAGGAGGGGGAAATCCCCTTCATACGTGTAATAATTTCTGTTCGTTTTAAATTATAATGTTTCTCCTTATCTTCAGTTGAAAAAACTTGTTTTTTATTTAATTTACATTTAGGGAAGTTGTATTTAGATGGATAGGCTTTAATATGTAGGAGGAAATATATGCACAAGACAGGGATTTTAACAGCAATAAAAATTTATGAAAGCTTGTTCCGATGTTTATAATGTATATAGCCTATATATATACTAATCTAAAAATACTTTTTCCACAAAAGAATATTTTAAAAGAAAAGCAAAGGGTAAATTAAACCAAAGATTATCAAAAGTAAAGTTCAGTGATTTTTCAAGCGTAAGATTACCTTATATCACGATAAATAAATAAATGAAGTCAAATACGAATAGACATTACCATAAGCAGCCTAGTCAAGCTTGAATGAGCACAAACTAAGGATAGTCTCACTGACGCCCTATATAAAGACTAGATTACAATTTGTACTTAATCAAAAACAATCCTTATTTCGAGCTGTGTTCTTATTTCATAATATCGAAAAAATCTATCATAGCCGACTTACTTACTTACTTACTTAATTAAAGCTCTTACTCGGCTGCGACGCCTTCGTAGAGAGAACCAGACGTCAGCACCGTTTGTCATCTCCAGAGTGGCATGTTTTTTGGGCGTGGTAGGGAGCTTTACTGGAGTCAATGCCCCACGCTTTGAGTCGATTGCAAAGAATCTGGGGCTTTTCCAGCCGTTTGAAGTTGGATCGAAGTCGAATATAAGTCGGGCAGGTTTTGCAGTGGGTTGGCAAAGTAAATGACCGTACTAATGCAGCGACCGGTACTCAAGCTGTTCAGACAAGGGTGGTAATTTAAAAGACCGGAGGATATTCTTCTTCCGTTCCTTTTCAAGCCACCTAATGAGTTGGATTTTGCGGAGGTGTTTTTCTGGGCAGAATCTACCTTCATCATCTGCGACTGAGTCAAGGTCCAAGTCTCTGAAGAGTACAACATAACCCTTGTTACCGTGGCACATTAGATTCGAGCTTTCGTGAGACGGCTGATCTGGGGTTTGTGGAATATTTTTCTCAGCGGGTGTCAAAAAAAGGTGCTCGCCTTTCCCACCCTTGCTGATACCTCTGCAATTAGATATCCGTTTGAGCAGACAATTGAACCAAGGTAGGTTAATAGCTTGACTATCTCAGCCTCTTGGCCACATACTTCTTTAGTTGTCAGAGGGCTGCATGGTGTCTTGTCCTCAGGCAATCATAACCAACATTATTGAAAAAACAAACGAATGTGGATTTACAGTTTAATATATATACTGATATTCATTCTTGAAAATCTTAAAAAATTTGGATTTATTAAAGTAAAAAAAGAGAAAACATTTAAAAGCTGTTTTGTTTTTAGTAAAACGCAAATTATATTCTGGCTGAAAGAGACTTCATCCCCATTCCTCGTATATACCTTCATTCGTTCTTGAGATATTGCTGAAATTCTTATTAAAACCAGCGTGTGCAAAATGCCTTTTGACTTAGTCACAAAGCAACATATACCTTCCATGAAAGTTCGTACTTTATACCGTATTCCAGTTCTTAGATTTTCTGCCTAGCTATCTAGACAACATAGATGCACTTAAACAATTTATATTTATTCAGTGCCTTTTGGCTGGTTCAAAATTCCCCTACAACAGTCAATAAAAGTTCCGTGTTAGTAATCCAAGCTGTTCCTGAGACATAGATATTACGCCCTTTTAATAACCTGCATCGACATAATGTGTTTCGTTTCAGTTCAACATTCTCTGAAACTTTAATCATAATACGTTTAGTTTCATTAGTACTAGTAGTAGTGGCCGTCGCAGTAGTTGTAGTAGTCTTAGCTGTAGTTGTAGTAGTAACAATACCAGTTGTAGTAGCAGTTAGAAGAAGAGGTACCCTTCTCAGCTACATGTATTAAGTAAACTATAGCTAAAATATAAATAATTTTGACAGACATAGAGTTCGTTGGCCGGCCGCACCTAAAAAAAATGTGCGTACCTCCAAGGGGTATGCGTGCCACAGTTTGAGTACCACTGCCTTAGATCATCCCCAGGGGCATAGTCATTAGACCATCCAACTATGCTGAACCACTTGGCTAATTACGCCCTTTTATTGTTGTAAATACAATTACCACTGCATGGGACTTGACTGCATCAACTACCCCGCTAAAACAAACAACAAAACAATTTCTCGGAATCCCTCGGAACACAAAACACTCAGAAAAAAATAGTTTCAACTGAAAGCAAGAAGCAACATTAGAATTTGAAACGAACAGAAATGATTCTGTTTGGGGGGGGGCTACCCCTTTCTCAACCTTTGCTCTTTACAGTAAAGTTTGTCTTTTTCTCACAATACTTTAAGAAAGACTGCTCAAACATAAATAGAGTGGGTGATAAGCTACTAAGCTAAAAATCCACAATTGTCACTACACATGCTTGAACCCTCAAGCTTGGGTCAAGCAACGAGCTATCACAGGGTTAATATTGGACAGTTCTTCTCAAATCTGAAGTCAGTTCTAGAAAAGATTCCTGAAAGTTTCATCCACCTTATTACCCTTGGTCTAAGCAGTAACAATAGTGGTAGTATCAGTAGTAACATTAGTAACAGTATGCACATAGCACCTACTGTGTTTTTCAGCCCTTGACACATACTGAAAATTTCAACTGCATACCCTAAACAGTTCCTGAGACATTGCTGATACATCCTTGTAACACTCTACATGCACATAGTGCGTTTTGATTTAGTACAACATTCTCTCAACCTTTTACTGAGAGTTTCTGTTTAATATCCTTAGCTTTAGTAGCAGTAGCAGCGGAATTAGTAGCATGCAAATATTGCCTTTTGGTTAGTTCAGCATCCACCACAACAAGCCCTGAAAGGTTCGAATTCATGCTCCAAGCCGTTCCTAAGATGTTGTACGCCCCTTTAACAACTGTAATTCAGTGTGCTTTAATTTATTTAAACTCTTGCCTTAATATCTCTTTAGTTTTTCATTTCGTGTCCTTAGCCTTAGTGGTAGTAGTAGTCACAGATATAGTAGTAGGAATATTAGTAGTATTGGTAATATTTCCAGTAGTAATAACTTTGGTAGCAGTAGCATCGTGCTCACATTGCCTTTTGGTCAGTTGAACACCCCTCTCATCATGCCCTGGAAGTTTCTATTCAATGCTTTAAGCTTTTGTAAGACATTACTGATACGCACTTTTGACAACCTATATGCACAAAGTGTGTTTTTTTTGTTAAACTCCCCCCCTCAACATTTCCTGAAGTTTCCACTTTAAAACCCTTAGCAGTAGCTTTAGCAGTAGTCACTATAGAAGTAGTAGTAGTGATAGGAGTTGCAGTAGTAGCGTGTAAAAATTTCCTTTTGAGTAATTTTTCATACCCCTCATCATTCCCTGAAAGTTCCATCTAAATACCTTCAGCCATTCCGACATACACCCTTTTGACAACCTTCATGCACCGAATGTGTTTGATTCAGTTCAAATTTTCCCTCAATATTCCCTGAAATTTTCCTCCTCACGACCTAAGCCTTTGTAGTAGTAAAAGTCATAGAAGTAGTAGTAGGAGTAATAGTAGCTGCCAAAAGTAAGCACATATTTCCATTTGATCAGTTGAACATCCTCCTCAGTTTGCCCTGAGAGTTTCAATTCAAGACATTACTGTAGCGTGAATTTCCTCGTTTTTGGCTGGTGTTTCACACAAAGTAATGGGAATGGGAGCTGGAGTTTGACCCGTGGGACCCCCCCTGAAATAAATAATGACCTGAAAAATTCACACCGTGGAAAATCTCCTCCGGATAATGCCCCCTTCGCCCACGGAAATTTTTAATGCTCTAAAAATTTTACCGTAACGTTCAAGGGATTGACTAGGGAGCAGGCCACCTCATCCATGGAAAGTTTCTGTTTATTTCAAGTTTTAATGTTGCTCTTTACTTTCAGTTTAAAACATTTGTTTTTTATATTTTATTTCTTGTCATTTTTCACATTATGCCCCTAAATCCTCCTTCCCCATCTTCGGAAAATTCCCCCAACGAAAATTTCTTCCCACGCTAAATCCTCCTCCCCTGTACAATTCCTCCTCTTTGAAAACTCCCCTCGAAATTTTTTTTTACTTTCATTTGAAAACACTTCTTTTTTCATTTTATTTCCGATCTGTTTCAATCATGCCAGAATTCCCCTCCCCCTCTCCATGCATCCGACCTGCATGTTTCCAACCCATGGTCTAGGATATTAAGTTAAAACTTTCAGGGTATCTTAAGGGGGATGCTGAACCAACCAAAAGCCACTAAGGGCAAGCTAATATTACTACAACCGGTACTACTGCTACTACACCTGACACTGCGACTACTACTAAGAACTACTAAAACCACAACCAATTAATGGAACTTTCAGGTTTCCAGCCCATGGTCTAGAGTATTAAGTTAAAACTTTCAGGGTATGTTAAGGGGGATGCTGAGCTAACCAAAAGCCATTAAGGGCAAGCTACTACCACTACAACTGGTAGTACTGCTATTGCATCTGTAAGTGCGACTACTACTAAGAGCACGCTACTACGACTATTACTTTTGCTATTAATACTACAACAACTACTACTGCTAATGAAACTGCAACTACGACAACTATCAATTACTGCTAGTACTAATGAAACTAAAGATATCATAGTAAAACTATGAGGGAATGTTCCCTAATCTCGCCATAAATCTTGTCCCACCAGAACATTCTCAAAGTGCTCCTGTAAAAGAAACGAAACTTATTCTCATATTAAAAATTCAAATAAAATTTCAGATTTTAGTTGATTTTTAACCCATTCATTTTTTTTATCCCCCCTCTCACTAATTTGAAAATATATAATCAAATTTTACACTTCGCATGGCTTTTCTTCCTGTCATGATTTCATCTTGGTTTAGTCAGTTTACGAGTATTATGTTAAAAAAGAGAAACATAGGGTGAAATATTTGAGAGGGTACCGTCAAAACCGTGTTAACTACAATTTTTCTATATTTTAAGAAGTAAGAATGGTTTTTTAACATTTTTTCTTCTCAATAGCCCCAATTTGCATGTCAATCCCAAATACTAACTCCTAACAACCATGTTAAAACCTCATCTAGACGTAGCTTCTCCAAATAGTGACAAAAAGTGAAAAAACTACCCTTTGTTTCGTAGATGGGTATCATCTGGTATATACTGGGATATGTCCCACTGAGTATCATTTTTTCCTGTTCTACTTTATGCCAGATGACAATCATCTATAAAATCCAGCGTTATTTTTCTTTCTTCTGAATATTTTGCAACAAGATGGCTACGCAACATGACCAGATAATTGGGCTATCGTTAGGTACCACAAGCTTTAAATTCTAATAAACTAAAAAGAATAGACAAAGAAAATCTAAAGGCAAAATATTTTTGAGGAGGTATTTTCCAAACATTTTGTGTCAGGTTCCCTGAAAGATAAAAATGGTAAAATACCAAAATAATTGGTCTGGATGGTTGAGCGTTAAGCTAACTGTGCTTATTGGCATTTAAGGATTTTCTTGGAGAATTCTTAGATGGCGCTCCTTTCACTCTGTTGTTTATTGGTCTGGTGTGTAATATGGTCCATCAAGTGAGTTGCGGCGAGGATCTTGCGGGCTCCACCGAGACGCCTAGTGAGTGACAAGCGGCCTGCAGGTTTCCAACCCATGGTCTAGGGTATTAAGTTAAAACTTTTAGGGTATGTAAAGGGGGATGCTGAGCTAACAAAAAGCCACTAAGGGCAAACTACTACTGCTACAACTGGTACTACTACTACTGCATCTGTAAGTGCGACTACTACTAAACACATGCTGCCATGACTATTACTACTACATTACTATTACTACTACAGCTGGTACTACCGCTGCTGAAACTGCAACTACGACTACTATCAGTTACTACTAGTACTAATGAAACTAAAGTTATCGCAGTAAAATTGTCACGGAATGTTGAGGAGGATGTTGAACTAAATCGAAATACATTATTTTGATACAGATTATTTAAAGTACGTGACATTTACATCCCAAAAACTGTTTGGATTACTAAGGGGAAGCTTTCAGTGCATGTTGAGGGGGATTTTGAACCAACCAAAAGGTACTGAATAAATTAAAATCCTTCATTTTGAACCGGGTCGCCAAGATAGTCAGGCAGGATAGGACTGGAATATGGTGTAAAATGAAACTTTGACGGAAGGCTTATGTTGCCTTATAACTATATCAATAGGCATTTTGCACATGCTGATTGTCAATAAAACGCCGCAGCAATGTTTCAAGAAACAGTGAGGATATTTAAGAGGAGTAGGACTGAGGCCTTCTGAAAACCAAAATATAATTTGTATTTTACTGAAAACAAACCACATTTTAAATGTTTTATCTTTTTTTTTAGGTTATTAAATCCAATATTTTTAAGGCTTTCAATAATGAATATAAGTATATATATATATATATTATAAAGTCAATCCCCATTCGTTTATTTTTCAGTAATATTGGTTAAGATAGTGTTGTATCCATATTATGGGACATTAAAAAAAAGAGCTTTTTTAGCTGAAAGTAATGAGCACCATTAAAACTTGAAACGAATAGAAATTACTACGTATGTGAGGAGGGTTGCCCCCTTCTCAACAACTCGCTCTTAACGCTAAAGGTTTTTGGCACTTTAAAAGAAAGTAACTAATTGTTCCAATTAAATGACCCTTGTGTTTCAGGTATCGTTTTTAAAGAAATGGGACAAAATTTAAACTTCAGTGAAAAGTATATTCTTTATACTTTAAATTATATTAACACTTTGTACTATTATATATGTTGTATTTATACCTTATATTAAAGTCTATACTTTAGATGTTACTTTGATACACTTGTAGTAAAGTCAAGCTTTACTACAGGTTGAAACTTCTACACACCGATTTGCTTCGACACACATCGATCAAAGTTACGTTTATTACTGTTATTGTCGAGTTTTTACTGTATAGCACGGAGCGTCTTTTTTAGCCTTCCAAAAAATGGCAATAAAAAAGAATAAATGTCAAAAGTCCATTAATTGCAACTTAAAGGAGAATACCTGAATCATTTTTTTAAAGCTTGAAACTTCTGGACAGCTTGAGAAATAAGAACAATGCGGACAAACAAACAAGAGCGATATATGAAGATCAACAGTTCCAGTATTTTTGCTCTAAACATTTCAAGAAAAACACTTATCTTGAAATATAGCCTACTAAACATTTTTTTGTTTCTGCGTCAGCAGTCACTATTCTGTTTTTTATGGACCTTTATGTTCTTCTATTGATTTGTTTAATTTTGTTAATAAGTGGTGCCTAAGTAACTTATACAGTTACACATCTAAGACGATCCATCAACTTTTCTTTCTGTTTTGATTTTGAGTAGAAATGTGACTAATAAATCGAACGGAGAGTTAATATTTTAGCTGTAAATGTTTCGAGAGAAAGGTTTAAATGTTTACGAACAAATTATTAGTTTTTACATTAGCAACTCTTCATATTCTCTGGCTTTATGGGCTATTATGGGTTTTATGACTTATTAGACTTTATGGAACATTTAATTTGGTCAAAGTAATCCTTTTCTTATTTCTTCAGGAGAAGCATTGATAAGCAAAGTTTAAGGAAGCTGTACTTTTGAAACGATATGTCCATTTTTCCTTCTTCTTTGGTTTTTATGGCACTTGGTATTAACCAAGTAACATATAGCAATTGCAAATTCTGTCGGTCTGTCGGTGTGTCGGTCCTGGTTTTGTTAGTTTAGGGACTTCCAGGTAAGCTGGGACGATGAAATTTGGCAGGCGTATCAGAGACCGGACAAGATTAAATTAGAAATAGTCATTTTTCTGATTTGACCATCTGGGACGGGGGAGTGGGGAGCCCGTTAATTTGGAAAAATAGAAAAATGAAAGTAATTTTAACTTACGAACGGTTGTTCAGATCTTAATGAAATTTGATGTTTGGAAGGATATCGTGTCTCAGAGCTGTTATTTTAAATCCCGACCAGATTTGGTGACATGGGGGGAGCTGGGAGGGGGAAACCTAAAATCTTGGAAAACACTTAGAGTGGAGGGATCGGGATGAAACTTGGTGGGAAAAATAAGCACAACTCCTAGATACATGATTGACATAACCGGAACAGATCCGCTCTCTTCGGGGTAGTTAGGGGTTCATTCTGAAAATTAGAAAAAAACGAGGTGTTTTAACTTACGAATGGGTGATTGGATCTCAATGAAATTTGATAGTTAGAAGGATATCGTGTCTCGGAGCTCTTATTTTAAGTCCCAACCGGATCTGGTGACATTGGGGGGGGGGGAGTTATGAGAGGGAAACCTAAAACTTGGAGGAAAAAATAAGCACAAGTCCTAGATACATGATTGACATAGCCGGAACGAATCTGCTCTCTTTGGGGTAGTTGGAGGGGGGGGGGGGTTAATTCTGAAAAATTAGATAAAAACGGTTTTATAAACGGGTGATGGAACCTCAATGAAATTTGATATTTAGAAGGATATCGTGTCTCAAAGCTCTTATATTAAATCCCGACCGGATCTGGTGATATTGGGGGGAGTTTGGGGTGGGGGAACCTAAAATCATGGAAAACGCTTAGACTGGAGGGATCGGGATGAAACTTGGCGGGACAAATAAACAGAAGTCTTAGATACGTGATTAACATAATAGGAACGGATCCGCTCTATTGGGGGGGGGGGGGTAATTCTGAAAAATTAGAAAAATGACGTATTTTTAACTTGCGAAGGAGTGATCGGATTTTCATGAAACTTCATATGTGGAAGTACCTTGTAACTCAGATCTCTTATTTTAAATCTCAACCAGATCCAGCGTAATTGGGGGGAGGCAGTTGGGGAAACTGGAAATCTTAGAAAATACTTAAAGCGGTGAGACCAGGATGAAACTGGATGGGAAGAATAAAAACCTGTCTAAGATACGTGACTGACATAACAAGACCGGATATGCTCTCTTCGGTGGAGTTGGAGGGGGGGTTAATTTTGAAAATCGAGGTATTTGTAACTTACGAAAGGGTGATCATATCTCAATGAAATTTGATATTTATAAGGATCTTGTGCTTTAAAGCTCTAATTTTAAATTCCGACCAGATCCTGTGACATTGGGGGGAGTTTGAAAAGGAAACCGGAATTCTTGTAAAACGTGAAAATTGGGGTATTTTTATCTTACGAAAAGGTGATCAGATCTTAATGAAATTCGATATTTAGAAGGATTTCGTGTCTCAAAGCTCTTATTCTAAATCCCGATCGGATCTGGTGACATTGGGGGAATTTGGGATGGGGAAACATAAAATCATGGAAAACGCTTAGATTGGAGGGATCAGGATGAAACTTGGTGGGAAAAATAAGCAGAAGTCTTAGATACGTGATTTACATAATTGGAATGGATCCGCCCTATTAGGGGTGGGGTTAGTTCGGAAAAATTAGAAAAAAATGACGTATTTTTAACTTGCGAAGAAGTGATCGGATCTTCATGAAACTTCATATTTAGAAGGACCTCGTAACTCAGATCTCTTAATTTAAATCTCAATCAGGTCCAGCGTAATTGGGGGGCAGTTGGGGGGACTGGAAATCTTAGAAAATACTTAAAGCGGTGAGATCAGGATGAAACTGGATGGGAAGAATAAAAACCTATCTAAGATACGTGACTGACATAACCGGACCGGATCTTCTCTCTTTGGTGGAGTTGGGGGGGGGAGTAATTTTGAAAATTGAGGTATTTGTAACTTACGAAAGAGTGACCAGAGCTTAATGAAACTTGATATTTAGAAGGATCTTGTGCTTTAAAGCTCTAATTTTAAATTCCGACCAGAATCTGTGACATTGGGGGGAGTTGTAGGGGGAAACCGGAATTCTTGGAAAACGTGAAAATTGGGGCATTTTTATCTTTCGAATAAGTGATCAGATCTTAATAAAATTCGATATTTAGAAGGAATTCATGTCTCAGAGCTCTTATTTCAAATTCCGACCAGATCTTTTGACATTGGGGGGAGTTGGAGGAGGAAACCTTAGAAGAGACTTGGAGTGGAGGAATCGGGATGAAGCTTGATGGATAGAATAAGCAAACGTCCTTGATACGTGATTGACGTAATCGTACTGTATTCGCTCTCTTTGGGGAAGATGGGGGAGGGGTTCAATGATTTGGTGATTTTGGTGCTTCTGGACGTGCTAGGACGATGAAAACTGGTAGGCGTGTCAGGGAGCTGCACAAATTGACTTGATAAAGTCGTTTTCCTAGATTCGACCATCTTGGGGGGGGGGGGGTAAAGGGAGAGGAACAATTAGAAAAAATTAGGTATTGATAACTTACGAGTGGGTGATCGGATCTTAATGAATTTTGATATTTAGAAGGACATCGTGACTCAGAGCTCTTATTTTAAATCCTGACCGGCATTAAGCCTCTTATTTTCCTTTTAAATCAATCTATTGATTCATAGGATTTTGTTAGAGCTCATACCATATGATCTCTTGGCTCTTAGCTCTTCTTGCCTCGTCACAAGTGCCATATGAGCTCTTAGCTCTTGTTTGACTAAGATACAGATATATGACAATCGGACTAATTGATCGAACCTTTGAATTTAAGGTTTTGGCTGTAAGCGTAAATTAATACCTAACCTGAATTATTTCAGACTGAAACAAAGAGAATATCTCTTTCAAATGATGTGTATCTATAAAATTCTCTTTCAATGGTGAAAATTTTGAGCAAATCTGGGAAAGAAACACAAAAGATTGGGAACCAATCTGGAGCTATAACATATAAATATCAAACAGAGAAGAATGTCTGAAGAAGAATGTTTTTTTTTAGCTTTTGTTTGGTTTTTTCTTTTTTTAGGTTTTATCCTTTTTTAGTTTTTTTGTTTTTTTTTCTTCTTTAGTTTTTCCTTTTTTTATAGAAGATAGTGTAACGGACTGACGGACAGTACATTTCTATCTATATAGAATATATATATATATAAATACTTAAGTTAAAATGTCAGTACCTTACATATTTGATTTTATCCCAATTGAGGTTGTTATATTATCAATATATTTAAAACACACTTAATGAGGAGTTGTAAATTTTATAAACTGGATATTACGGCTCTGAAATACGAATAATATTCCGGAATGAATTACTTTTTTCTGTTTTTGTTTTTTCATCAATTGATAAATCGTCACCTGAATGACATGAATGCTGCATTGATTACAAAGGTTTTTTTGCAAATTGTCAGCAGATGATATGATTCTTATGAAAAAGAGTTCGTGTTATTAAAAGAGTTAAAAACTTTATAAAAAGAGTTCGTGTTACAGCAAAGTGGCTTATTCTGTGATTTTATGCCACAAATATCATTCTTGCCACAGAGAGTTGAAATACTTGGAAATGCAAATTCTATGATAATATCGGTACATTTTAAACACTCTTAATGAGGAGTTCAAAATTGAGTGGCACTCGTCTTGTAATTTTTGGTCTGTTTTAGTTTAATTGCTTTTGATTTTTATTTTTAAAGCTAGATTTTTATTTAATTTCGTTTTTGAAATACCAACATTAAAGTAAATTTCTAGCTAAAAAAAAATTCAATACAACAAAATTTCTCAATCGTTCTACCGTTTTTTTACTATTGGTTGAATAAAAAAAAACATAAATTAAACCAAAATGGAAGAATCCTCTAAATACGGCCTTTGTCTAAATGTGGTTGCGTATAGTATTTTAGATTTGTTTTCTTAACTAGCTTTCTGGTCAGTAGCCCTTACTCTGGGCTTAACTGGCATTTATTTATTTTAAATGTGACAGTAAAGAGCGACATAATGTTTTCAGTGATAGTTACTTGCCTACGCTATGATGTCATTTTCTATCACAGACGAGCCACTTATCTCTCATGATCTATACTTTTAATATCCATACACAATACCTTGTAACAGCAGAGTGGATACAACCGCGCCTGAAAATCGACGGGTCTGAAGTTCAATCCCGTCTGTTGCAAGGAATTTTCTAATGTCCAGTTTTAAGTTTATAATTTTTGTTTATTTTTGACAGTTAATTTTTAAGAATTATTTAAAGTAACATATTTAGTACTTTGGTCAAATGTCTTATTTATTTTAATTAAACAATTTTAAAAAATAATCCCTCTCTCTGGCCCTTTTCAACTGCCTTAGTCGTGTTTCCAAAAATTCTTAGACTTCCTATATATTTTTCAATATCTTTTCGCAATTTTTCCTTTATACGTTTTCCATATATATATATATATATATATATACATATATATATATATATATATATATATATATATATATATATATATATATATATATATATATATATATATATATATATATATATATATATATATATATATATACATATATATGACATATTTATATATATATATATATATATATATATATATATATATATATATATATAAGTATGTAAGTAAGTAAGTAAATAGTAAAATATTTATTACCCGTATTTTTCACATGGAACCAAGCGGAGTAAAATGAAAAAACAAATAAAAGAAAAGAAAAAAAGAGAAGAAAAACGGAGAGAAATTTAAGACACAACATGGAAAAATACATAATCAAGAACTGTAGGAATGTTTAAGCCAGGGGTGGTTCCATTTTGCCTGGAAATTAGAAATCAACCGGTTTACCGCGATACTGGGGTCTGCAATCCTATGTTTATCAATCATATAAGTATTTCTCGTCCACAAGGAGCATCGCAGCAGGAACTTTGCGAACCTAAAATAAAGGGACCGGAGCTTGCGTTTTTGGGTGTCAGTTAATAAATTCCAAAATGGCACGATATATAAAATATGCGGCAGTGCGACAGCGTTATACATATTGGCGAGATACTTTCGGCATAAGAGGAGTCTGCTGGCGACGATAAACCCATACGCGGTGCGGAGTTTTTTCTCGACGTGTTTGACGAGCAGTAGACGAGTTTCATTAAGGTTACGGCCTATGGGTAAACCCAGATACACAACACGAGATGAAAAGGTAATTGACTCGCTACCCAGTAGGAGGTGTTCAGGCTGAGAAGGACTATCGTTGAAAAAAAAGAACTGCAGATTTAGAAGTACTGAAAACCAGGCCGATTTTTCGGTATTCATCACGCAGGATCGAGAAATTCGATTGCAGACCCTAATAGACCGACTTAGATTTAATAGATCGTCCCCGTATGTAAGTAGCGACACATTTATATTCTTGGAGATACATGAAACATTTACACATGCCTTGGCATTTAAAACACTGCTATTGTGCAAACTTGGGGATAATAATGAACCCTGGCGGACACCTTTCTTTACTGGAACAACCGCTGATGTGATGCGGTTACCTATTTTTATACGCGCTTTTAAACGGCAATACATATCGTACAGTTCGCTAGTGACACGGAGGTTTACACCTTGCTGGTAAGCGGCTAAAAGGGCCTGAGCGTGAATCGACGAATCAAACGATCTACTCACATCAAAAGCACCAATCACTATAGGATCACCGGATTCGTGAGAATCTGCTAGAATAGCGGCAAGACTGAAGAGAGCGTGAGCACAACCCAGACCCGGTCGGAAACCGAACTGGTGGTCAGGCAATCGGCACGAATATTGAATTTCTTTTGAGACTAAGTTCTCTAGAACTTTACAGAGCACTGGAGCAACAGTGATTGGCCTGTACGAAGAGCATTGGTCTGTTGGTTTCCCTTTTTTAAGGATGGGCGAGAGCAAACCGACACAAAAAGAGTCAGGCACTATACCAGCGGTGAAAATAATATGGAATAGCAGCGTCAGATATTCAATAAGCATAGTAGTACTGTGTAGCAGATTTAGCGCGCATAGTTCGTCTACACCTCGGGAATGTTTCTTCTTCAGCTTTAAAATAGCTTCATGTACGCTTCCGTAAGTAACGACAAAATCAGGGACACACTGGCTGGATAATACCGATTCTAGCCGGTTTACGAAGAGATTAGACGTATTTGGGTCGGGGGCACTGAATTCGTTGGAAAAATACGATTCCCAATCTTTTTCGCTAATCGAATCATGGGGTTTTCCGGCGACCGGTTCGCTCAACCGGGCTTTCCAGATTAGTTTTGGGTCACTTACGATTCTGGAGGAGTACTCTTCTTTTAATTTGGTACGATGAGCTTTCAGTTGCTATTCAAATTTTTGTTTAGTCCATAAACAGATAGACTTAACAGGACCGGATTTGGGCCTATCACAATCTTGTCAGATTCTAAGCCAAAACTTAGCATCGTTGTAACACTTAACTAGGGCCAGATTTTGCGAGAATTTGTGAATTTCTGTTTTTATTTTAACCTTTCTGGTAGGAACTGCTTTTTTTCAGCTACGAGAAGCGAGTGAGTAATCTCGGCACAAATTATATTGATGAGTACTCTTGCATCTGCGGGATCAAAATTCGAATTCACTTGGAGTAAATGGAAGGGGATTCGTATCTTTACAAGAAGTGAGTTCAGCACCTGATGATATAAAGTAGTATTAATTTTATCCCATTCACTTACTACCTTCCACTTGTCGTTCTTGGGTTGACTCAGAGCTGGTTTTATGCTTAGAGATGCTAGTAGGGGTAAGTGATCAGCAAAGACAGCGTCTTTTAGAACAGTTACACTTCCGTTAATATTCTTAGAGGAGGCCGTATGGTCAATGTTTGAAACGGACCCTGAATTATGAACGAAGGAGTAATCACTGTCTTTTGGGAGGATGATAAGTTTGTCATCAAAGATGCCGTTTAGAAGCTGACTACGGGCACACGTGCTGTCAAGAAGGTTGCAGATGAAGTCCCCCATGACTACACAATGCAAATCTCTCTGGGTCACAGACTTCAGGCACTTCGCTAGTTCGCGAACTGCGTTCATAAACTTTCGCTCCGATTTGTCATCATGGTAGTTTGTAGGAAGATATACGTTGAAGAATGCGATACTGCCGGAAGATATAGCCAAGAAGTGATCATGCGTAAATAACACCTTACTTTCAATATACGGGTGGCAAATAATTGCCAAGCCACCGGAGGGGCGTCCGAAAGACCGAATTTTTGCCGGCTCGAAGTAAAAAGTAAGTTCGTGCGAGAACTTTAGGAGAGAAATATTGTGAGGAGAAATCATATGTTCTTGTATAAACATAATGTCACAGTCTGCAGAATACTTTTGAATTATGGCGAGTTTGTTGGGGACTCCTCCGTTCATGTTCCATGACGTAATTTTGACGCAGGCTGGGCTATTAGACATTGGGCCGCTTCAGCTCACTGACGATTTTTATTATTGTGGGGCACTTGAAGGAATGGCAAGTGTGACGTTTTGATTTGCAGAGGGCGCATGCTATGGGGTTTCCACAGAGCTGGTCGGGGCTAGAGCCATGACCTCCTTCTCCGCATCGAGAGAAAATTTGCTGGCTAGAGCAATTAGCAGAAATATGACCAAAATTCTGGCAGTTAAAACAGCGCTTTGGGAGAAAGATAAATTCCTCGATGGGGTACCGCTCCAAGTCAATTTTAGGAGGGTTTTTCATGGCGTGGTTCAGATACTGGCGGGATCAGAAATATAATTTGAATGATCTGGGTTTGCCACATTGATCAGCTTTTTCACAATTCGGTATAATTCTCTTAAGCGCGTCACCATTAATACGAGCTGGGACAAACTTGATCATACCGATGAAAGTGGGAGTTTTAACGCTTGCCAGTGTTTCAGGCGATTTTTTATTAATAGATGTTGCTAGTACTGCTGCTTTAGATTTGTTCTTAGTTACGAGGCGCCATTCGTACTTCCCTCGGCGGAGTTCAAAATCGTCATCATTCAAAGCATCACAACAAATATTCGACAGGAAGTTTTACCTTTCTTCTGTGGTAGCAACGGTAGGAGGAGGCTTTTTCAAGACTACTGAGTAAGACAAAGGAGAAGGAGTAGACTCATTAGCTTGAGCAGCAACAGGGTTGCCTTCAGGCCACGGCAATGGTTTTTGGTTCAAACGATCAAGAAGGCCATTGAACTTGTGATTCATCTCGTTGACAGTGGACACTACACAAGCAGCGATCTTTTCATTGCAGGCCGGAACTTCTTGGGGCTCAAAGATAACGAACTCAGGAAGCTGTCTCTTTTCTTTGGCACAGCGAGCGAACGTCTTCGCAATGTCCATAAAGTTATCCTCGTCCTTTACGTGTTTTATTACACGTTCCCCTAATTCCGACTTGCGATAGATAATGTCTTTTGCTTCTAAAATCGCTTCACGGCTGAAAAACTCGAGTCCTCGCCTAGTAAAAACATTTGTTTTTACACCTGCTATCATAGCTCTTGAAATAAAATTCAGCACTGCATTCCGCACTAGGTTATCACCCATTTTACTGGTGGTTTCCTTACGAGAAAAGTAAGGGAAGTGTTAAGGGTTGGTTACCTTGTCCCCGCAATTTAAGGGGCACGCCCGGCGGCTACCACGGCTCTTGCTACCAACTCACTCATCCCCCCTTCTGCTTACCATTCTCTCGCCAACTCTATCGCAGCGTGATTGCCTTTAACTATTTGTGCAATCCAATTAGATTCAGAGTTAAATTAAATCACTTAGTCCAAGTCTCTGCAGTTAATAAATCACTAAATCCCGAGGGAATTTATAATAAGTAGCAAAAGTGTCAGTACCGGGTAAAAAGTTAATCCAATTGTAAATGTTTGTGGGGAAATCGCACAGGTTGAACCTTGCTTTATTGGGAAGCAACTTTTGGCTCTAACGCTCCCAAATTACACTACTGCAGGCTAAGATTACTACCATCTAATAAAAGTTTTCGGTTAAAAATCCATTCTTTTTTTTAAACAGGCTTGGCATCATTACTTCTTGACGAAAAGTCCATTTAAGACTGAGTCCATTTAAGACTGCATAATATATATCTATATATATATATATATATATATATATATATATATATATATATATATATATATATATATATATATATCATTATCTACATCTGCTTGATATAAGCCTCGATAGTAAATTAAATTGACTGTTTTTTCTTCTGTTCTACAAAATAAAGTTTTTCATTCAAATTCTTTTTCTCTATCTCAATTTTTAGGCCATGAATTTTCTTTTAAATATTCATGGACATTAAATTAAATTAGAAGTTTGGCCAAAATTCAGTTTTACAAAGTATAATTTCTTACCATATAATACTGAGCTTACCTTTGAATGCGCTTACCTATTATATTTTATTTGTTGTACAGGGTTTGCTGAAATGAAAAGATGAATTTTTTATTTCATGGACTACACAGCTTCGAATGCCAATGTTTGTTTTTTCCTTTGGTAAATGTCTTCCTTTCGGTAAATATAAATTTTGATTTACCAAATACAAATAACTTTTCTTCGGTAAATGCTACCAAAACTTTTTGTTCTCTTTAAAGTCAGAAATTGAAACGAAAGTACTGATTCCCTCAAATGTCCTATATAATAGTCAAGGAAGGTGAAAGAAATTAAAAAAGATTTTCAGATCCGGCTAGTTAATAATGATGATAATAGTAATTTATTTATACCCCACTTTTATACAAAACAAACGGAGTAAATTACACTAAAAAAGAAGAAAAATCAAACACACAGAAACATAGATAACTTAAACCTTAATCACAGACAAAAACACAAGTATAATATTATGGTTTGGGCCTAGGGAGACAAAGGCATATCTTGTTAAACAAGCAATAAGCAACTCAAACTATTGGATAATGTTGGTAGCAATATACTTTTCAATATTATGGGTACTACAAAATAAAGTGGGAAGGTATAGTAAAAATTTGCAATATCTAAAATAAACAATATGGTTCTAGCACAAATCATTCTTGGTCCATAATGAATACATTCCACTTAAAAACAAGACAGAAATGTCACACTTTGTGGAATACATCTTAGCTAAAGCTCGGCGTGAATGTTTTCCATGGTTAGGAACAATTTTCGCATATTCAATCTTCAACTTTTCTTTAAGATCTCTCAGAACCTGAAGTCGCAAAAAAAGGAAGTGTAGTAGTAGTAATACCAATTTATTAAAAGAAAAAAAACAGAGACAAAATCAGTCAACGAGGGTATACTACTAACAAAAAAAAAAAACACTAGAAGAAAAAACATAACTAAAAAGAATTATAATCTATTATAAGCAGAAGGGTGAAACCAGGACCGAAAAAAAAATATATATAAATAATCATTCACAATTAAACAACATAATATTATGATCCCGAAGCAAAAAAAAAAAAAAAAATAATAAGCGGTTAAAGTCAATTTTAATTTCATCTATATCAGTCTGTTTCGAAACAACATACATAATAGTACAAAGTGTTAATATAATATAAAGTATATTCTTTTAAATAAAGTGTAAATTCTGTCCAACTTCTTTAAAAACGATACCTGAAACACAAGGGTCGTTTAATTAGAACAATTAGTAACTTTCTTTTAAAGTGTCAAAAACTTTAGAGTTAGGAGCGAATTGTTGAGAAGGGGGTAACCCCCCTCACATATGTAGTAATTTCTGATCGTTTCAAGTCTTAATGGTGCTCATTACTTTCTGTTAAAAAAGCTTCTTTTTATTTCTCATAATATTAAAAAAAATTCGTAACCAAAATTACTGAAAAATAAACGAACGGGGATTGACTGTATAATATATGTACTGATAATCATTCTTGAAAGTCTTAGAAATATTAGATTTAATAAACTAAAAAAAGAGAAAACATTTAAACTGTAGGTGGCTTTCAGTAATATATAAATTATGTCCTGGTCTTTAGGAGGCTTCAGTCCTACTCATCTTAAATGCCCTCACTAGTTCTTGAAATATTGCTGTAACATTTTATTGACAATCACCATGTGCAAAATACCCTATTCCAGTTCTTTCCTGCCTGTTTATCTTGGCGACCCGGATCTAAATAAAGGATTTTATTTTATTCAGTACCTTTTGGTTGGTTCAAAGTCCACCTCAATGTGCACTGAAAGCTTCACCTTAGTAATCCCACGTTTTTGGGATATAACTGTCACGCACTTTAAATAATCTGTATCAGCATGATGTATTAGTTCAACATCCTCCTCAACATTCCCTGATAGTTTTACTGTGATACCTTTAATTTCGTTAGCACTAGTAGTAACTAATAGTAGTCGTAGTTGCAGTATCAGTAGCAGTTGTGCCAGTTATAGTTGTAATAGCAATAGTAGTAGTAATAGTCGTTGTAGCATGCTCTTAGTAGTAGTCGCACTTGCAGATGCAGTAGCAGTAGTATCAGTTGTAGCAGTAGTAGCTTGCCTTAGTGGCTTTTCCATCGGTTGGAAACCTGCAGGCCGCATACCACTCACTAGCCGTCTCGGTGGAGCCCGCAAGATCCTCGCCGCAACTCACTTGATGGACCATATTACACACCAAACCAATAAACAACGGAGTGAAAGGGGCACCATCTAGGAATTCTCCAAAAAATCCTTAAATGCCATCTAGCACAGTTAGTTTCACGTTGAACCATCCAGACCAATTATTTTGGTTATTTTACCATTTTTATTTTTGAGTAAACCTGCCTCAAAGTTTGGAAAATATCCCCTAAAAAAATATTTTAGTTTATTAGAATTTAGAGCTTGTGGTATTTAAGGAAAGCGCAATTATCTGGTCATGTTGTGTGGTCATCTTGTTGCAAAATATTCAGAAGAAAGAAAAATAACGCTGGATCTTATAGATGGTTGTCATCTGGCATATAGTAGAACAGAAAAGAAAGATACTCAGTGGGACATCTTCAGTATAACTTTTTTTTTTAATGTCAGTCAGTGCAAGTAAAGTTTTTAGTATTTTGGTCAAATGTCTCGTTAATTTGAATCGGAAAAAAATACCTCTCTCTGGCCTAATACCTCTCTTGAAGCAAATACTCAAAAGCAATTACCCAATACCTCAAAAATACCTCTATTAAAGCAGCAAAGTGGATGCAGCTTCGCCCGGAAATATTCACGACAGACTAAAAAAAAAACTTGTCTGTGGTCCTTTTCAACTGCCTCTGTCGCGCTTCCACAAATTCTAATATATTCTATATCTTCTATATTCTATATTCCTCTATATTCTATGATCTAGATCTATATAAATCTATATATTTTTCTATATCTTTTCACAAATTTATTTTGTCTATATATGTTCTATATATTTATCACTAGCTGTTGGGGTGGCGCAAAGCGCCACCCCAACACCTAATTGGTGGGGCCACTTCGTGCCCCCCAAGCCCTCTCGCGCGCGTAAGTCGTTACGCACCATTGTAGTCGTGTCCCTGTGTCCCACCTGTGAATATAGATAGATATATAAATTTATGTTTTTAACTGCGTAAAACCTGCGAATATACAACATTCTTCGCTGTCCCATTGTCTGTGCATATAAATACATGGTCAGGTTTATCGACTTTTTAACATGCAACATATAATTGTACATGGGAAAAACAATCCGTATTCAGATCTATACCTCATTATTCTAATGATTGAGCTTTGTTGATGGTGGTTGCTAATCGAACATTCCCTGTGTCCCGGTCGTCATTTATACATCTCCCCTGTGCCACCCGGCGTCCCCGCTGTAGTTGTGTCCCTATGTCCCGATCGCCATTTATACTCTCTGTGTCCCGGTGTCCCAGTCTGTAATTTCTCTTTGAGTGTCCCGGTCATCATTTATATTCCCTGTGTCCCGGTGTCCCGCTCATCATTTGTGTCCCGGTCTGTAATTTCGTCAGTCGACGAACATGACGTGAGTCGACAAACGACTTCATGACGGCATAATGCTCAATCCTTATAATGACGTCAGTCAACACACAAACAAACAACTTATTTTTATATGTATATAGATTGTCTATATCTGCTTGATACAGGCCTAAATAATAATTTATATCGACTCTGCTTTTTTCTGTTTTATAAATTGCCTCTGTTTTTAGGCCATGATTTCTCTTTTAAATATTCATAGAAGTTTGATAAAATTAGGAGTGGGCCAAACTTTAGTTTTATATTTTTTTTTGCCACATAACATTGAGCCTTTGATTGTTTTTATTTATTATATTTTATTGGTCGTTCAGGGTCTCCTCAAATGAAAAGGTGGATTTCAATTTCACGGACAACGTGGTTTCGAATGTCATTTTTTTTGCCACTCAACTCTAAAGGGTTTATATAACCTTTGGGTTATATAACCCAATGACGTTTTGCAAGGATTTATGTCCTATATGGATTATAGAACCTATAGAATCATGGGCTACGCTAGGGGGAAGCCGGGCGAGAAACCGAACCGCTCTTAGTACTTGTCTCGTTACCCCACGGAAAACATCCTTTTTGCCACTCAACTCTAAAGGGTTTATATAACCTTTGGGAATATCTTTTCTATCGCCCATGAAAATCCCATTTTTTTTTTTAAATGAAAGACAAACCCAATGACGTTTTGCAAGGATTTATGTCCTATATGATTTATAGAACCTATAGAATCATGGGCTACGCTAGGGGGAAGCCGGGCGAGAAACCAAACCGCTCTTAGCACTTGTCTCGTTACCCCACGGAAAACATCCTTTTGCCCCTCTTATACTGTCTTGTGTTTTCATGTATTGGACCCATGTATCCATTTATTGGACTGAAAAATTACTATTTATTTTCAGTTATTATGATATTATTAATCAAATTTTAATCGTGGAGCAAAAGCGACTTATGCTAAAAATTTAAGTTCTGGTCATTTTAGTGCTGGGCCCTTGGGCTATTTTTCATTTTTTCATGAAATATTGACATTTTGCAGCCGTTTCTATTCTTCTAGATATTTTGTCATTTATGGTTCTCCATAAATGACAAAATGTCTATTTGCAACTTTGTTGTCACTTTGTAACTTTTTTTTATTCTTTTTGTGAGCCAAATCTTTGAATGATCAAAGGAAGAAAACACGGCTGCGAAATATAAAAGCTGAAGAGAAGAATTCTGCATTACCAAAGACATCTGTAGCCATTGCTGATTATTTCAGTGAAGAAAAAGTAGAAGTAACTTTTGATATCTCACGAACTTGTATTAAAAGCATAACTGAGCCGGGTGAGTCGGAGGTTAAAGAAGGTGAGTGATTTGATGTTAGCATCTGCAGCTCAACAAGTCATAGGGTAAAAATGTACTTGAAATAGGCAAAAATGTAATTCAATGCAGAAGGACGAATTATCTAGAAAATAAGACCTGGCAATCAGAGAGGTTGGGGAAAAAACTAGACCTACGTTGCCCGGGCAACGTGAAGTGTTGCGGCAGCCTTTGTACGGCGTCGCCGACTAAAGTGTTGCGAGAGAAACACTTTGGTTTTATTTCTTCGCTATCGATCAGTAATCACATGATCAAAGACTAATCCTCAGCGTTGAAAAAAAAACAACAAAATAGTATTGAAAAAAGGGACTAAATTGACTTTGGAGCCAGTTCAACTTTATCCTTTTTAATCGTAGACATCGTGACGGATGAAAACTCGGAAAAATATCTTATATAACCTAGTTGGTATCATAAAGCTAACCCTAACTTTTCAGGATCAAAATACCATAGATGACATTCTATTAATTATTACGAAACTATCTCATTGTTTTATATTCTCGTTTGTGCTTGTTTCTTCACTATCGGTTAAATGATGAAGTTGTCAGCCTATCGAAATTTTTAAAACGGTATATTCAAACAAGAACGCAATCAGTTATCACATGACCAAAGGCTATTCCTCAGCGTTAAAAAAACAACAACTACAAAATAATATCGAAAGAAGGGACTAAATTGACATTGCAGCCAGTTGAACTTTGTCCTTTTCAATCATAGACATCGCGATGGATGAATACTTGGAACAATATCTTATATGATCTAGTTGATGTTATAAAGCTATGCGTAACTTTTCAGGATTAAAATACCATAGGTGACACTAATTATTACGAAACTACCTCATTGTTTTACGTTATTGTTTGTACCCGTTGCATAAACGCTTAATTCCGTCAGATTTAAAGAGATCGAATACAATGTGCACCGATTTGTACAAATTTCTAGCCCAAAGTGAATAAATACTTACTTACAAGTCCCTCTCCCGTGATAGACATTAAGCTCACCGGAAACAAATAAATGGGTACACCAACTAGCAAAAGGTGCAAACCCCTCATCGCTGAAGATGATTGTAGCCCAACAGCCAATTATTACTTACAAGTCCCCTACATGTCTTACCACTGGAACCAAATTGGTTTAACCATCAAATACCCCGAAAACAAATAATAGGTACACCAAATAGCAAAAGTGGCAAACCCCTCATTGCCGAAGATGATTATGAGCTAACAGCCGTTTCTCGCCCAAAGTGAACCGATTCTTACTTATAAGTCCCTCTCCCGTGATGGGCATCAAGTTCACCGTTAAAAAATAAATGGGTACATCAACTATCATAGTTGCAAACCCCTCATCGCTGAAGTTGACTGTAGTCTAACAGCAGATTATTACTTACAAGTCTCCTAAATGTCTTACCACTGGAACCAAATTGGTTATACCATCAAATACACTGGAAACAAATAATAGATACACCAACTAGCAAAAGTTACTAACCACTCATTGCCGAAGGTGATTATTACCTAAAAACTGACTGTTTCTTACAAGTCCTCTATACGTCTCACAATCTGTATCGGCCTAGATTTCGTTTCAGTGTGTACCTTACTACTGAAGTTGTCAACCCCTTGAAAGTTTCAATCTGGTATACCTCATGAAGGAATTTTTGTACCAAAAAATAGATGTCATTTGCTTTGATCAGCTCATCAAGAGCTATCGATTGTCGTCGAAAAAAAAATTCTATCTGTCTTAGCTCAAAAGTTGATTTTTTTTTTTTGCCGTAGGCCAACTTCTAACGTCACCACTTAGAAAGGAGCAAAGGATAAGCTCCAATTTCTTTAGCAATGAGAGAACTTTTAAAGTTTATTAGGCACATCTGATACCATTTCTCTACCGCAATCCCAAGTCCGAAAAACCGAATGATAAACTCGGCTGAAATCACTGGGAAAATGCCACATTTTTGCTTCTGTAAATTTTTCTATTTATCACTCAAAGAAAATATATTGGCCGTGGGGCCGGGTAAATGCCGCATATATTTAACACTTATAGATTTTAGTCCATCTTCAATTTGAAAGTGGTGCCTTCCTGCTTGCCTGCTAAAACGGAGCTTTCCACTTGAAAGCAGAAACATAGTTTGATGAAACGAAAGCTTGGCTGCACAACTCCTCTCTGACATAGGCTATATAACTTCACTTCACTTCGCACACCTTAGGCTCTGGCTCGTGGACAAGCAAAAACCATCCTTTTTGGCCCCAGGCAAGAGTTCTGCGGAGCTTTCCAAAATGTAATGTTATATTCATCAATCCGGCCTGAGGTCCACATTTCCTGTAAAAACCGGACAGGTTAGACCCTTACCAGTTTCTAGGAATAAGCTGAGATCGGCGGCATAGGAAAAAAAAACCGGGACAAAACCAAAGTGTTGCTCTCGCAACACAAATATAATGGAATATCATATTGTAAAGGCGAACTTAACGTGGGAGCAGTCGGACGCGATGGAGAGGTTTAATTTCGGGCATTGTTTGTAAGTTTCAACTTAATGCTGTAAGTATACCCTTTTGACAATCTACACGCTTATAGCGCACTGATTATGGTTTAACACCACTAAATGTTCCCTGAAAGCTTCAGCTTACTACCCTTGGCTCCAATAGCATCAATATCGTAGTGGTGGCAGTAGTATTAATAATAGCATGCACATGGCATCTTCTGTTTTTTTCAACATCCCCCACAACACATACTGAAAGTTTCAACTTGATACCCTAAACAGTTCCTGGGACATTGCTCATACGTCCTTTTGACAACTTGCTTGCACACAGTGTGTTTTGATTCAATTTAATATCCTCTCAAAATTCCCTGAAAATTTCTCCTTAATAGCCTTAGCTTTAGCAGTAGTAGTAGTAGCAGCAGGAATAGTCAATAGCAGTAATAATAGGCCTTGGAGCCTTAGTTTTTTGACCTTAGGACTATTTTGAATGAAATAATTATCTCAAAATTTGATCGGAAAAAGATTATGGGGGTGGTTGCCTGCTGATAACTTTTAAATTCCAAAAAGGACACCGTAACTTTCGATTTCCATTTGATTGAGCCTCCTCCAAAGTTTATAAGACCACCTATTTGCATAACTTAGAAGGGGCAGCTTGCATAATTTACAACGCTTTCTTCCGGGACTGGAAGGGCGATGTTAACCCCAGAGGCACGGCTGTTTGACCTTTGGACTATTTTAAACAAATGGCTTTCTAGAAATTTTTGATCGGATGCGTTTGGGGGAAAACCCAGGCGGTGGGAGGCTGGCTGCCCCCCAATAGTTTTGACACATTTAAAAAGGGCAGTAGAGCTTTTAATTTCCAATTGAATGAGCCCCCTGTGAAGTTTGTACAACCACCCTTTCTATATGAAGTACCTCTGGGAAAAAAAACAAATAAATAATAATACATTAAAGTCTTATGGCCATTTACTATAGATGAAACCAAAGCTTTGCCTCTGACTTAAACAGGTGAGCAGAACTTTCAATTTCCATTCTAATAAACACCCAAAATTATCCAGAGGAAAAATGGGGGGGGGATTTATCTGAGAGGCGGGAATTTTCCAGGGAAAAACATCTAGCACCAACTAAATATCACAAATTTCGGGATAAGAGCATTTTGCTTTGCTGTATAGGCTTGTACATATCTGAAATATTGTCCCCATCTAAATATCACAAAATAATCCATCACATCCATCATCCATATCACAAAATCCATCACAAAATAATACAGCTTTGAATGTCCAACTCACTATAAAAGTCTTTCTAGCTTTAAAAGGTCACTATAAAAGGTCTTTTAGCACTATAAAGGTCACATCCATATCACAAAATAATCCAGCTTTGAATATCCAATTCACTATAAAAAGCTTTTTAACTTGTGTGATTGTATCATGATTAAAATAGTTTACCGCAATTTTCATAATCAGTTCAAGTTTCATCCCTTGTCCGTGATCTGCTGAAAAATCCCAAACTGGGTTGAGTTTATTTGGAATCTTTTAGAAATGTCTCCCTATGTAACTAAATCCTACAACTAATCTAAGAAATACTAAGAAATTCTAAATTTCATCCTTAGTGGTTATTTCCTATTTTCGTTTTGAGTCACTTCACAGACTTCATCTATAATACTTGAGAGATGACGCTACGGGTGGTGCTGATTCGCATGTTTGAGATTCATGATCAAGTGTAAATTTGTTCAATTGCTTTTAATTAACAAGAAGCTTGCAAAACTTTTCACTTTATGGGTAATTAACCCATAGTATTATTTACAAAATAAGCCTAAAGATTAAACAAAGTGACTCGGCATTTTCAGGAACTTAAATTGTTCCTACAAGATTACACTGCAGTTTCTTGGTGGTCTCTAAATGTTGAAATAAACAAATAGCAGTGTTATCAATTGTGGTTAGAAAAGTAGATTAAGTATAGATGCCCCCCTCCTCTCTCCCTAGATTTTGAGAAACACCTTTTATTAGTATATTTTACTTATAATACTTTTTTGGTATTTTTCTCGGAGAGAGACAAAATTAGCCCCTCTAGATTTTGAAAAATTTACCCCCCCCCCCAGAAACAAGATTTCGTAAATTGAAATCACTGCATGAAAGGAAGATTTTTTCTATAAACAAAACAATCAAAAAATCCTAATGTTCGACGGAAAAGATTTGCGGTTTAATGGCATGGATTAGACGCTTACACTTAAAGGTCTATTGGTCTCAATAGACAGGGGTAGACTCACTGTCAAAAGATACACAGGGATATGCATCTCGGGCCATACATCCAGGGTGCTTCCACTTTCTACATCGATGTTTCTAACCCGACTGCTTTTGTATCTCAAGCCTCTTAGTGTACAGATAATTTTCAAACGAGTCTTCCGTTGGGATTCTAATTTGGGATGGGTATAATCTAATTGAAGGAGGGGTTCAGCTCACCCTCTTTTCAAATCTCAGGACTATTTATAATAATCAATATGAGCTTTAATCCAGTTTATGTGCCCTAATGCAAATAATATTTTAACAAAATTTGAATTCAATTACATTAAGAATATTTCTACCTACTAGCTTATAGTTTAACTGCTTATAGTTTAATTATAGCTTAACGTTTTCGCACTAGCTTATAGTTTAACTGCCCCCCTCAGTGCCTACACATGTAAATAATTCATACGAGTATAGAGGGGTGCAGACAACCTATCAATATGTATACGGGGGGGGGGAGCAAATTTGTCGTTTTTCAATTGTTTGATTGTTTTCAATTATAATTGTTGTTTGTTTGATTATAATTCAATTATTTTGCCTGATAATACAGTACATGTTAAATATCCCGACCATGCTCGAGAAGTTTGATCTGTAAGATCTGAGAAAAACCGGTCTTTATTTCTGTACTAGTTTACATTTAGCTTAGTCTCATTGAGAAACAAAATAATTTTTCTTAACTGAATGTAAGGAGTGACATTAAAACTTAAAATGAACAGAAATTACTCTGAAAGGGGCTGTTCCCTCCTCAACACCCACTCTTTACGCTCAAGTTTGGCTCTTTCTCTTAATTCTACTTTATAAAACAGTAAAGAACTTTAGCGTAAAGAGCGGGTCGTTGAGGAGGGAACATCCTTTTTCATATACGGAGTAATTTTTTCGTTTTAAGTTTTAATGTCGCTCCTTACTTTCAGTTAATTTTTTTTTTAATTTCTGAACGTTTTTGAAATAATGCATGCTTGATTTTGGCTCTCCGCATATGAATAATTAGAAAGAATTTTGCATAATTTTTTTTTTTTTTTTTTGGCTGAATGGCTTTCTCTTAGTTTGGATCGGACGATTTTGAGAAAAAAGGGGTAGTGGAGGAGGTCTAGTTGCCCTCCAATTTTTGGTTACTTAAAAAGGCAACCAGAACTTTTAACTTGTATACCTCTTTTTATACTTTGTTGCGAAGGTAGATTGTTTACATTCCAGTTATCCGCGCTAGACTGGCAACGGCAAAAACACACTGTAAAAAAAAAAAAAAAAAAAAAAAAAAAAAAAAAAAAAAAAAAAAAAAAAAAAAAAAAAAAAAAAAAAAAACACTCACTCGGTAAAAAAAAAACGCCAGGCGTGTCTCGGGCTTTAGGTTTGTAGTGTGGTTTGGCTGTTTAAAAAAAATGGCTATAAACCTTCTCGATCTATTTGAAAAAGATAAAAAAAAAAGCAGATCAAACAAGCTTTGGTCTACATTGCCTTGCTGACGCTTACTTTGAGGACAGCTTAGTAACTTGTTCTTTCGCAGATACAATCTTTAGGTATGACAGCGAATGGTCCGTTTAGGTATCTTAGTATTCCAAATCACTCCATAAATGGCAGTCCCTGTCGTGCAAAGACCCATGCGTTTTCGGTTCCTTTTTGTACAAGAAACAGGTTTGTATGACCTACCATATTTGGATTTGTAATACCAGATGATTTTCTCGGGCGTCTAATTTATTCCGTGAATCATCACCAGGTTTCAATTCAGCTTGAGTAACTAGCTAAAAATGTTGTTACAAGTTAGTTATTATTTGGCAAAACATGGCGATAGCTTCGTAATTTTAAAGAGTTTATGGATGTCTATATTTGGTGTCCATAATTCAGACATATGTGTTTACTGGAAAATTTAATTTTCGGTGAAACCTTTTATTTTGGTTAAATATGCCCCCACATATGGGATACAAACAGAGTGAAAAACGTTTAAAAATGATCTGGTTAATGAGATTGAGCTGGCAACTCAATCTCAATTAAGTGAATTTCTGAAATAAAGTTTAACCTTATTTCTGCAATGCTTTTTGTCAAAAGAAACCCCAAGTGACAATTCTAACGAAAAAAAGCCTTTGGTATTATATTCAGTTTTAAAATATTAAAATATCCCTCTGGGATTTTTAGGCTCTTAAATTGCAACTTTACTTTGAAACTAGCGTTAAAACATTTGTTTAGCGGATTTTTCTGGGTACCCGGCTGACCGACTGTATTTCAAACAGAAGGTTGTACGAAAAATGTGGTTCAATCCCGCTCTCTAGGGCTACAACGAAAGAAAGGTTGAGATGGCTAGGCCACGTTCTGCGGATGAAGGATGACAGATTGCCGAAGATTGTCCTTTTTGGCCATCCGTCTGGGGCTAAACGGAAAGCAGTTCGTCCTCGTCTGGGGTGGAAGGATGTCATAAATAAAGATTTAAAGGAAATGGGAACTTCCTGGGAGGGTGTAAAAAGAGAGACCTTTGATAGATTGGGTTGGAGGAGGAGCGTGCGTAGCTGTGTTGGTCTCAGGCGGCTTGGTGCTGCTATGAATTAGCAGTAGTAGTTAAAACATTTACCACTGCGGTATTCGTCGGTTAATAGAAAAACATTCAAGAATTATGCTTATGTTACATCTCAGAAAACCGGTTTCACAGCTACAAAAACAAGTGATGGATAATACAATGCATTGGACTTAGACAAAATGCATTGGACTTGTACAATTTAGGCTATATATTTGCAAATTAGGGGAGGATAGGTTAGATTGCCATAATTTTGTATCTAAAGTATTATTTTATCATCATGTTTGGTTATATTTCATCAGGATTAACCTAACTTTACTTCTTGGGTGTGTTTCCAATAACCAATAAGTACCACTACTGCTACTAACTCATGTCCCAGAGATCCTCATGGGTCGCAATAGGTCAAATCCTTACCAAAGTTGCTTCCAAAAATATAAAATCTAAACCTCCATCTCATCGAAAATTAATTGCCGATAGAAAATCATGTTTTCCGAAACATCACCAAAATTTTCGTTCGCTATGTCTGGCAACGGGCACCAGTACTTCCACTATTCCCGTGTTTCGGGCTTCCTATCATGGATAGTCATGTTTTCCAAAACCTCGGCAAAAATTAATGTTCTAAAGGTCCAACAACGAACACCAGTACTTCCACTATTCTATAATATTTTGGGATTTGGCTGAGAAAGTTGTGTTTTCGTAAATCTCACCGGAAATTAAACGCTAAAGAAAATTGTATTTTCCAAAACCTCACTAGTGTTCACCGTGGCTGGCAGCAGGCACCAGCACTTCCGCTATTCCCAAATTTTTCAGGATTCGCTGATAGAAAATCATGTTATCCAAAACATCACCGGAAATTTATGTTAGCAATGTCCGGCAACGGACACCATTACTTCCACTATTCCTGGGTTTTCGGGCTTCCTCTGATAGATAGTCATGTTTCCGAAACCTCGCCGAAAATTAATGTTCTAAAGATCCAACAACAAACACCAGTACTTCCACTATTCTATAATTTTTCGGGATCTGGCTGATAGAAAGTTATGTTTTCCTAAATCTCACCGAAAATTAATCTCTAACACAAAATTGTATTTTCCAAAACCTCACAAGTGTTCATAGTGGCTGGCAGCAGGCACCAGCACTTCCGCTATTCCCGGATATTCCAGGTTTCGCTTATATAAAATCAGGTTTTACAAAACCTTGTCGATAAGTAATGTTCGCAATGTCTGGCAACGACACTAGTAGGCTACTTCCACTATTCTCGAATTTTTGGGAAATTTACTGATAGAAAATTGTGTTTTCATAAATCCCACCAAAAATTAACCGCTAATAGAAAATTATACTTTCCAGAACCTCACCGAAAACTAATGTTCGCATCCACTATCCTATCCTCTATCCTCCACTATCCTCTAATTTTTGGGGGTTCACTTGACAGAAAATTGTGGTTTCTGAAATTGCAGCGAAAATCAATGTTCGCAAACAAAATAAACGGTAACTCAATATACAAATCTTTATTTTTGGGGGATGCAGCGGTAACTAAATGTACAAATATTTATTTTTGGGGAGACTTGGAGAATCCAATTTTCCTTCGGGGAAGTTTTAGGACTAAGGAACTTGGGGATTGTGGACTCAGAAAAACCATTTCGATGTAGATTCAAGCTGGTTTTGCGATTACTAATGCGGGAGTAAACAAAATATTCATAACAAACCTCCAAATTCTGGAATAAATAGAACTTCATTTCCTTCCTGTTCCAAGAATAAGGGAAACTCAACCCGCAACTTTTTTTCTTGTAAACGACCTTGCTTAATGTCTTAAACTTTATAATACTGTCATTTACCAGACCTGGCTTAAAGTCTAAAATTTAACGATATCCTTATTAAATGACTTGGCTTAAAGTATAAATTTTTATGATATCTTCATTTAAAAGGTCTGGATTAAGGTCTAAGTTTTTATAATTCCCTCATTTTGAGCGACCTGGCTTAAGGTCTAATTAATCCTCATGAAATGAGAAATGAGTCATTTGAGATGAGAGTCATGAGAGTAATGATATTCAGTCATGAAATAAGTCTAATGATATCCTTGTTTAAACAACCTGGCTTAAGGTCTAAAAATTTTATGATATCCTCTGTTAAACGACCAGGCTTAAGGTATAAAATTTTATGATATCACGATTTGAACGACCTGGCTTAAGTTCTAAAATCTTATGATCCCCCTGTTTAAACGACCTGGCTTAAATTCAAATTAATGCTCATGAAATGAGAAATGAGTCATTTGAGATGAGAGTCATGAAATATGTCTAATGATATCCTTATTTAAACAACCTGGCTTAAGGTCTAAAATTTTATGATATCATCATTTAAACGACCTGGCTTAAGGTCGAATTATTCCTCATGAAATGAGACATGAGTCATTTGAGATGAGATTCATGTAATAGGTCTAATGATATCCTTATTTAAACAGCCTGGCTCAAGGTTTAAAAATGTTATGATATCCTCATTTAAACGATCAGGCTTAAGGTATAAAATTTTATGATATCCTGAATCAAACGACCTGACTTAAGGTCTAAAATTTTATGATATCCTCTGTTAAACGACCTGGTTTAAGGTCTAAAATCTTATGATCCCCCAATTTAAATGACCTGGCTTAAGGTGTAATTAATCCTCATGAAATGAGAAATGAGTCTATTGAGATGAGAGTCATGAAATGAGTCTAATGATATCCTTATTTAAGTAGCCCGGCTTAAGGTCTAAAATTTCATGATACCCTTATTTACACATTCAGGCTTAAGGTCTAAAATTTTACGATATCCTCATTCAAACGACTTGGCTTAACTTCTAAAATTTTATGATTCCCCCATTTAAACGACCTGACTTAAGGTCTAATTAATCCTCATGAAACGATAAATGAATCTATTGAGATTAGAATCATGAAATGAGTCTAATGATACCCTCATTTAAACAACCTGGCTTAAGGTCTGAAACTTAACGATATCATCAATTAAACGACCTGAATTAAGGTATAAAATTTTATATCTTCATATGAGGTATAAAATTTTATATCTTCATATGACCTGGCTTGAGATCTAAAATTTTATGATATCTTCATTCAACCGACCTGCCTTAAGGTCTGAAATATTATGATATCAATCTGGTTACCAAAAATACACTTTTGCATGTCAACATCGTTACATATCAAAAAATATTTTAAACCTTTTAATCGGTGCAAAGACTGTTCATGCTTCTATCAAGTTTTCTTCCTGGCATTAACTAGAAAATTATTGGGTATCAAAAAATAAAACAAAATGAAATTAAATCAATGGTCATTAATATCAAATAAAAAAAACTTCAAAACAATTTATAACATTCAAACATCACAGAAGACTATCGAAATATATCGAGAGAAACAATAATCCTTGGCACATGTTAACAAAACACACCGGGACGTGGATAAAGATAGGACAGCCAAGAAGAAAACGTCTTTCCGGTCGTTGGAGTCCGGTCGTCCGGTCCGGGAAACTCTCAATTTCTCCTAGAAGAAAAACAAACTTAACCAACTTAAAGCTTCAAAATATTCAAAAATTTCGTAAACCAAAGATTTTTAAAATACAATTCAACCCCCAAACAGCTCAACCCAAAGAAACAGGGAAATATACCAACGGGTCTTGGTGATTTCACAGGAAGATGGGGATTAAAACTTGCCAGCGCCACAAGCAGTGTAGCATCTGGCGACTTCATTAAAAAGTAGACTAGATTTTTGCTTATAATAATTGTTGATAGTTGTTAATTAATTAGTTAATTAATTAGATAGTTAATTAATTAATTAGTTAATTAATTAGTTAATTAATTAGTTGTTAATGAATTAGATAGTTGTTAGTTGTTAATTAGAGAGAAAGCTGGGTTATTGATATAATAATCTGCAATATCACATGTTAAAAGCTGCAACTTCTTTGTAAGTGTTAATAAAGCAGCATTTTTTTATTTTTCAACAATTATTATTACTACTACTACTACTAACAACAGACCGCAGTACCAAGCCTCTGAGGCCAACACAGCTACGCATGCTCCTCCTCCATCCTAATTAACAACTAACAACTCCTTCATCAGCAATTATTATAAGCAAAAAAATCTAGTCTGCACACAATAAACCTTGGAAAGCAGGGAGAAATCTCGGCAAGTTAAATAAGCTAGTTTCATTTAAGCTGGTAGGCCTAGTTGTGACACATTTCTGCTTTAATTACCTTCCCCTCATTATAAAATTCCTAGAACGACAAGCATACAGACACTTAGGATAAAACAAAATTGCCTAATACCAGGTGGCGTTGGTAATTTTCCTTTTTGACACTAGCACCAGTTTTCTCTTTTATTAGTTCCACATACGCTTTAGCCCAAGCCCTAAACAACTCGACTGTAAAACCTTCAACCAAACATGAATTTGACATCGCACTATCAAATTTTTTTTTTATTATTATTTTTTTTTACATTAGTGATTATGGACAAGCAATATCCATTTTTCTAATAGCTCCTACAGAATATCTGTCGAAATAATAATAATAAAAAAACAATACAAAAACAATCAAACACCCAGGGGCACTGATTCACAAGAATTTATTGAGGGAGAGGGGGGACTGCAAAATGTATTTTAATACCTACATGTGGGAAATTCTGTTGTCTTTTTTTCAACGGAAATCCAAAAAAGGTATTTTTAAGTGAAACTACTAAAAAAGTGTGTTTTTTTTTAAACTCTTATTGGCCCGCTGCATAAGCCTTCACATAAAATGGCTAACTTTGGAGGTATTAATTGCAAGTGTATTATGAGTGGTGCTTACATGAGTAGCTCCCCCCCCCTCTGTAGCAAAATAAAACATTGTTGGAGGTTATTTTAACAGAGAATGATTACGAGAAGCACCTTGTGTCGTATATTTCCTTTTCACGGTCGAGATTAACATTATTATTATTATTATTATTATTCGAAAAGAAAAGAAAACACATAACAACAACAATAATAAAGATCCTAGAAGCGAACTTGTTAAGGACCAAAACAACAAAAAATTGAAAATGAATAGGAGAGAGAAAAAAAAAGAAAAGAGAAAACAAGGGTAACTAAAGCAAATTGAACAAACATTTAGAGAAATATAATATCAAGGTTTTAGTACATTGTTATATAGCGTCCGAAAACTTGTGGATAGCTCGACACTGGAGGGTATTAAATTCCATTGAATTATAGATTTATAAATTGGGGATCGCTGGGCGGAACTAGAGATACACCTGGGGACAATGAAAGAACGGTTGGATGAACGGAGACAGTGGCCTTCAGAATTATTACTGATAAAATAAGATAATAAGTGGGGAGGAAGATTTTTATGGTAAGCGGAGTATGCAAGGGATAGATTTAATTTTTTGATGATTTGTTCAAAAGGGATAATACCAAAATCGGAGTACAAGTCCTTGGTGGGATATAGTCGTGGCAACCGAAAAACTGCTTTGACGGCACGGTTTTGAGCAGATTTTAATTTATTGGTAACTGAAGGATAAGTATTGCCCCATACACATCCGCAGTATGAGATATATGGGTAAATAAAAGAATAATAAAGGGTGACAAGGATATCGGGAGGAAGAAAATAATTCACACGATTAATTATACTTACCTGTCGCAAAATTATGGCTCTGATATAGGACAAATGTGTTGCAAATGATAGGCAGGAGTCTATGTGGACACCAAGAAACTTGGCAACTTCGACCTGCGGGAGGAGATTGGTAGAATATTTTAGGCCAAGTGCTGGCTGAACTTCATTTTTTTTGTAAGGGGTTTGAAATAATACCACCTGACTTTTCTTGCTGTTAATGGTCATGCAGTTAACGAGACACCACTCCTGTACTCTATTCAGAAGGGTTTGAGTAGAGGTGACGACGGATGGTAAATTAGGACCGGTGATGAAAAAGTTGCTATCGTCAGCAAAAAGTACTGGGTGCACTGATGGGCCCAGGTCCGTAATCAAATCATTAATATAAAGGAGAAAAAGTATTGGACCAAGAACAGAGCCCTGTGGGACGCCCCTCCGGACAGGTAGGGGATGTGAAGTCACCCCGCCCAGTCTCACACTCTGTACTCTACCAGAGAGATAAGAGCCGAACCATGAGAAAGGAACTCGGCGAATCCCTAGGTTATTGAGTTTACTTAATAAAACACTGTGATCAACCATGTCAAAGGCCTCTAAAAAATCCAGAAATAAGCCCAATACAGTATTTTTACTAAGATACCTGTGAAATTAATTTGAAAAGGCTTTCGTAAGCCCCCTTCTATGTGGTTTACGCGTTCGTAGTTGGCCTGCACTTTGGGGAGAGTTTCAAGTGTAGTTAGAGGGGATTCCACTCAAACTCAATTCAAATGATTTGTTGTTGTCTTGATTGGTCAATTCAGTTTAAGAATTTTGTCTTTAAACCTTGCATTCTAGAAAAAAAAAGCCTTTGAGTAAAATAGCGTTCAGTTTGATCCTGAAGAAAGAAAAGATGCTGGAACTTATACATGTAGTAAAGATATCAGTAAAAAAAGGACGTGAGATATAGGATTTCAAACTCCTATTTTGATTACAAGGTACACGTTTATCAATCTTTAAGTTTGTACGCGCACCCTTTTAGCACTGGTTATGTCTCAACAAAATTCTATTTAAGTTCAATTACTATTTACCTCCCTGAGCCTTAGAGATAAATTTTTCATATTTATATAGTTATTTATCTATGCACCCCCTTCTGAGACAATTAATTTATTCCTGTTTTACAAATTCATAATTTTGCTATAGCAGTGAAAATTGTAATGTCAGGAATAACTTAATGTGACTTTAATTGCATACGTATTTTTGATAACTGTTGTAAGGTTATGGCAGCACTTATCCCAGTTTTCTGTACTTTCCCCAAGTTCCCCTATCTGCCTCAAATTTGAACTATATGTCTCTAAGTCTCTTATGAGGTTTTCATTGGCTATTACTGACGCTTTGACTAAAACCATGAAATACCACTTCCCCTTTCAATAGCCGTGCGACAGTGAAAAACACCTCTGATTAGCTGGAAGTGATGTCATGCGATCACTTTCTTCTTCTGATTCAAGTTTGGGACTTTTGGTGCAGTTTCTAACACCTGCCATACTTGCCCATGTGTTCTAACAGTGCACCAGTGTTTCCACTGTGGGGATTTCCCCCCTAAAATGGGGATTTTTTAAGTCTTTTAGGGGCGAGAGTTTTTTTTAGGGATTTGGGGATTTTCTAGGGATTTTTCCTCTCCCATGGACTTTTAGGGAAATTTTTGGGTGTTTTCCTTTAATTCGTTCATCATCATCATCTTCTTGATCAGAGAAGCAGGATAATTCGATTTAGGATCTGTTTCCTTGCGAATTGAACTTGGAATCACAGAGAAAAACTTCTTCAGTTGCTTAAAAAATTTCAACACCACACAGATTTTGAGATGTACAGGAGTCCTAAGTAACAAACTAGCAACAAAGAACTGTTTGAAACAGTTCCATGCTGATGTGGGCTTCAAACAATAATTTCAGCTTGGACTGTTCTCGATTAATGGAGTCATATGGTTTGTCATTTTTGGGTTGTTTTTTCATAAGATTATTTGGTAGATAGCATGTCATTTTTTTACAGGTCAGATAAATAAAGTTATAATATATTTTGATAGTTTTATAGGGTACGTAGTTGTTCTTACTGTAGTAAATTTTTTTGACAAGCATTGCATGTACGATTCTTTTTCTCCACAGTACTTGTATAATGTTTACGATTTTTGTGAAAAATCAAAAAAACTTGAACTCGAACTTGTAGCCAGCTTTATAAGTACTGACGTGAATAATAGAGGTAGGCTATAACTGTTCGAACACCTCTCTTACCGTTTCATTACCCTAGTTTTTAACAGACAAACAAACTGACAGCCATTTTTAAAAACAATGGCACATGTAGGAATAAATGGATTGTGTGTTTTTGGCAAGCCTACGTACCCAGGGGAAAATCATGAACCTTCATATTATGATTGGTAAATATTTTGTTGTTCATTTTTTTTTACTTACAAATAAAGTGAACATACCACTCGATGTCTTTTTTTACGTTCTTTACAAATATAACAATAATACAACACTTATGTCGCAAATTCAAATTTAAGCACAATTTGAGCTCTTGAAACCAAAATATTTCTAGTTTTGGGGTATAAACAAAGCTTAAAACATTGGTCTCAGCATTGAACTTCCTGCAGAAGGACTACGTGGAATCAACTAATGCTTTAGAAATCGATGTGAACAATGGGAAGTTTTAACTTCCCCTTGAAAGCGTTTACTTGGGTCCGAACGGACAAGATTCCCTCTGTACGTCAAGGTCAGTTACCGCCGTCCCCCCTGATTCAATCTAAGTAGTTCTCAAAGCTGCACAGGCGTTCCATATCAAAGCAGTAGGCCAGATACAGAAAAGGTTCCATTTCTAAGACGACATTTACAAATATGCTGAAATGGCTGACCCAGTGTCAGCCCAATCACTTCAGCCTGCCTCTCTGCTACCTTTTGTTAGGAAGTATGGACAGATCCCATGGGACGGAACCAAAACCGAGCAGGAGTGGAGGAGGCAGAGCCTCATCGATGTTGAAAACGTCAAAACAATGGATGCCGTGACCTGCTGGTGTTTGGTATTGGTGAAAAAAAAAGGCTGCCGGTACAGAATTTGTATCCTAACCAGAAACTGAAAGTATTATTTATTTCCACTGTTCTATTTTCAAATGTCAATGTCGAGAGGTTTTTCAGTGCTGTAAAAGTAGTAAAAACTGGCCGTCAGAATAAATTGAAAACATAAACTTTGCGGGGGATTCTAAAAACAAAATATGGAATGAAAAGGGCTCAAGAAAGTGTGGAATGTGAAGATGATCAGTTACTTCACCACATGAGAACGGTGAAAGCTTCAGCCACCGTACAAAAAATGTTGAAGACACATCAGGGGAAGATAAGGTCTGATTACGTTTTACAAGTTACGATTGAATAGTATTAAACATCTTGTACTGTAATCTACATTACAGTATTACATTTTCTTTTCTATTTGCTTAATATTATTTGAAGTATATTTGAAGCTATTTGTTTTTAGCTGATGATTAAAAAGCGCTTTAAACCGCATGACAAGACATTCTATCATGGTAGTGATAGCTAGACTTCAATTTAAGAAGCCAAAATATGTTACCTTTCAATAGTACGGGTAAAATGAGATAGGGAGAAGTGGTTCAAAGAGTAATTAGAAATAGGGAGATTTTTAGGGATTTTGGAACTGACGATGGGGATTTCTAGGGATTTTTCAGCTCCTTATTAGGGACTTAAAAAATGAGAAAGTGGAAACACTGCAGTGCACAGGCGTACTGGTCCGAAATATTGATACTCGATCTTTAAAATGATAGTGTCGCGTTTGGACCACGTTCGCCACTTTGATAGATAGTTGACAAATGAAGAAAATCCCTTATGAAAGGAACGTTAGTGAACGATATCAGTGTTAAATTTTAGCATTACCGTATTCTGCAAAATCTTAGCCCATTTTTACCTTTTTTATCCACGTTCTCAATTAATATTAAAGAGGAATCCCAAATTAATATGAGCCTTTCATTTTCATTTATAAATACGACAATTTTTTAGATAAATAAACCTAAATATAATCAAATGAACGTAAATAAGTGATTTAAATTTCTGAATTACACAATAGATATATCAAGGTCTCTCCGATCATTTTTAGACAAAGACTGATTTAATGTTACATATGCAATTATGAACAGCATGACGTGTCATAGAGATTATTTCGCACATTCACGGCACTTCAATAATTAAGACACTTTGAATACCAGACAAATTACAACTTAATTGCCGTGTCAGTGAAAAGATGTTCCTTTTCAAATAGCTCAAAGCGTTTTTAGATCGTCAGCTTCGATACCCCCCCCCATGGATATTTTGGCTGCAGCAATTTGAAATGCGTTGTGTGACATTTTTGTGTTTAAACCATAGGTTCAGGTTATATTGATTGGGTCAACTTAGTGACATCAATTGGTAGGAGACTTGTGCCCCCTAGATTCTGAAAAATACTTTTTTGGTAAATTTGCGTTGATTTTTTTGTATATTAAATAGAAAATATTGAAAAAAAAACGACCACTTCAACACCCCCTAGATACGGGAAAACCCATTTTGACCCCCCCCCCCTAAGTTTTCGTGAGTCGACGCCACTTGGTCAATTTGTGCTCTTTTATCTTATTTGATTCATTAAATATCAAGAACTTCCTGTTTTGGGTCTTTCTGCTGTAAAATTATTTCTACCGAACCTTAGATGTCTCAAAATGTTTCTTACAAAATACTCGTCTCCAACTGCAGCCAAAAAAACTATTTTCAGTGTCCCGTATTTTCTGTAAAGCTTGTGTTCCCACGGGCGCCACCACGGAAGGGCTAAGGTGGCAATACTTACGGTGAATAACGGCACCTATAAAATATTTAATTTTTGGCAAAGGCCCCTGCCTATTCGCCTCCTTTGTCCTCGAATCTATTTAAAACACAGTCATTTTCTTTTAAAAATAAATATTACTACACATTAAGGTACTTAAAGTTCTTTAATTTATGACTATTGCGCCTGTCACTTGAAAACTACCCCCCCCACACAATATTTTGACAACATTATTGAATATTACGTAAGATATCACTTCGTGAATCACCGCTGCAGAGTTCTTGAATGACACCCCACGATTATCTCTCCACGCCAAAATTACACTGAAAACATGCTATATTAACTAAAATATATATGTCCTCTATTGGAGACAAGTCACTTGTTTACATCACAAGAATATGATTTTGTTAAATACAAAGAAGTAAAAATCGAGTGGGATGCAGAAAAAACGCCGCAGTTGTTTCAAACATGTATGATGCTATTTTGGGAAATTAAAAAAAAAAAAAAAAATCGAAAAGTAACAGGCAAATTGATGAACGAAGAAAACCTCCTATTGGCTATTATATTTTGAGGGATTTGGCCTGACTTTGTCATCCTTACATGGGCCGAACAAACTATTAAAATGCACCCTTTAAGGCATCTCCTTCCCTCCCTAACTACACATCAATCATAGAACCCCATTGTAGAGGTTTAAAGCTTTTAAATGTAAATGTTTGAAATTGTAAAACAACAGGGAATTTACCCAAGAAAGTGAAATTTGTTTAAATCTTAAAAATATTTAAAAAAGGACAAAAAAGTTTTTGTCCTTTTTTATAAGTCTAAAGTGAATGGAGACCAACCAGCCGAGGGGGGTATTTTCTGGAGGGGAAGGGGGTATTTTTCAGGAGAAGGGTGATAAATACCAGGATTAAAGGTAATTTTTCATTACCTTTATATAGTAATTACATGCCTATTAAACTTCAAAATGGTTTTAAGTTAGATATTTGAAAGGTTGATTGATAACTTTTCAACCTTTCTAATATATAAGTTATTGGGAGATAAAAAATGGAAACTGGACGAGGAGTTTTAGGTCCGGATATTTCACAGTAGATACAAGTTTAATTCTGAATAGATTGCAACGTATAGTAAGGGCAAAATAATTTTTATATAGAATTCCTAGATTTGCTTAAAGCCTTTGATAATGCTGATAGAGTTCTAGTGCTCCAAGTTTTTGTTAAATTAAAGTTCCTCTTTAAAAATAGTTAGATTTTTCCAATCCAGATATGAGGAGACAAAAATGAGGCAAGGGGTTTGGAGAATGGCATTTCCAGGAATGTCTATGGTATTGCAGGTCTGAGGTAAGGTAGTTCACTATCAACTAGGTCATTTTCTCTTTTTACTATAATTAAATAAAAAAAAAAGTTTTTTTAACTGAAAGTAAGGAGCGACATTAAAACTTAAAACGCACAAAAATTACTTCGTATATGAAAGAGGCTGCTTCCTCATCAACGCCCCGCTCTTTACGCTAAAGTTTGACTCTTTCTCTCAATTCTTCTTTTTAAAACAGTAAAAAACTTTAGCGTAAAGAGCGGGGCGTTGATGAGGAAGCAGCCCCTTTCATATACGAAGTAATTTCTGTGCGTTTTAAGTTTTAATGTCGCTCCTTACTTTCAGTTAAAAAAAACTTGTTTTTTTATTTAATTTCTGAACGTTTTTGAATCAATGCATGTTTTGATTTTGGCTCTCCGCAGAGGAATAATCAAAACGAAATTTCCATTTTTTTTTCTTTTTGGCTCAATGGCTTTCTCATAATTTTGATCGAATGATTTTGAGAAAAACAGAGGGGGGGACGAAGCCTAGTTGCCCTTCGATTTTTGGTTAATTAAAAAGGCAACTAGAACTTTTAATTTTTTACGAATCTTTTTATTGGTAAAAGAATTACGTAACTTATAAATTTGCTTACGTAAAGAACTTTTGTATTCTCATGTTTTTATTACATATATGAGGGGATTCGCCCCATCGTCAGTACCTCGCTCTTTACACTAAAGCTTAAATTTTATCCCAATTCATTAAGAATGACCCCCTGAATCACAAAAGCCGTAGAATAAGTAGTTGAAATTACTAAAAATACTTTAGCGTAAAGAGCGAGGTATTAGAAGGAGGTGAGCCCCTCATATGGGTAATAATTTCTGTTTGTTTTAAGTTTTATTGCTGTTCCTTACTTCCAGCTGAAAAAGCTTTTTCACATTTATTTTTTAATTTTTTTTTTTTTAAATAATGCTAGTAAATCCTGCTCTCCCTTCATGGAAATTTTCTTCTCCCATTACAAATTCTCGAAGGAAAGTTCCCCCAGCATATCCCCCTCTTCTCAACCCCTCCCCCAAACCAAAAAAAATCCTCCTGAAAACGCCTGTATACTTCCCAATAACCATTACTATATGTAAGCACAGGTCAAAGTTTGTAACTTGTTGCCCCTCCCACGGGGACTGTGGGGGAGTAATTCGTCCCCAAAGACATAGTTATAAGGTTTTTCGACTACGCTGAATAAAATGGCAATCTCAGAATGTTGATCCGTTGACTTTGGGAAAATAATTAGCGTGGGAGGGGGCCTAGGTGCCCTCCAATTTTTTGGTCACTTAAAAAGGACACTAGAACTTTTCATTTCCGTTAGAATGAGCCCTCTTGCAACATTCTAGGACAACTGGATCGATACGATCACCCCTGGGAAAAAGAAAAAAAAAAAAAAAAAACAAAAAAAGAAAAAAAAAATAAACACGCATCCGTGATCTGCCTTCTGGCAAAAAATGCAAAATTCCACATTTTTGTAGATAGGAGATCGAAACTTCTACAGTAGGGTTCTCTGATACGCTGAATCTGATGGTGTGATTTTGATGGTGAAGATTCTATGACTTTTAGGGGGCGTTTCCCCCTATTTTCTAAAATAACGCAAATTTTCTCAGACTCGTAACTTTTGATGGGTAAGACTAAACTTGATGAAACTTATATATTTAAAACCAGCATTAAAATGCGATTCTTTTGATGTAGCTATTGGTATCAAAAATCCATTTTTTAGAGTTTCGGTTAGTATTGAGCCGGGTCGCTCCTTACTACAGTTCGTTACCACGAACTGTTTGAAAATAGCAGGTTATTTCCAGAGTAGGTGGGCCCTAGCAGTAAATCCAGGGAAAACGGCCTTTTCCATGCTTTTGTTTGCAGATGAAATTCGTTGCAAAAACAGAAGGAGATATGCAGACACTTATAGGTCTTACTCCAGAGTACCTAAATCTCAAAAAACCGCTATTAAATATTGACAAGACAGAATTTATGGTTTCCAGTAAGCTAAGAAATAACACTAAACCGGTACGTAAATTTTACTACAAAAAGAAAGAGACCCGGCTAGCAAAAGAGGCAAGTTACCTTTACCCCCCGAAATGTTTGTCCGACTCGTAAAAAACGAAATGAAAATAAATTTAATCAAATTTTCGATACTTTTTTTAAAGTTTTTTGAACCCCCCAGATGTTTTTCGAAATCTCCCCCCACCTCCCCCCAAAAAATTCTGGATACCCTTTCAGAAACACAGCCAAGTCAAAGCTACGTCTGAAAAATTGTTAAAACTAAATACAGAATCTTCGTGGCCAATCAAACAGTTTGTGGTAACGAACTCTAGTAAAGAGCGACCCGGCTTAATAGTAACCAAAACTTTAAAAAACGGAATTTTGATACCAATAGTTACATCAAAAGAATCACATTTTAATGCTGATTTTAAATATACAAGTTTCATCAAGTTTAGTCTTACTAATCAAAAGTTACAAGCCTTAGAAAATTTGCCTTATTTTAAAATATAGGGAGAAACACCTCAGACCCATCAGATTCAGCGGATCAGAGAGCCCTACTGTTAAAGTTTCAAGCTCCTATCTTCAAAAATGTGGAATTTTGTATTTTTTTGCCAGAAGACAGATCAAGGATGCGTGTTTATTTATTTTATTTTTTTTTTTTTTCAGGGATGACCGTATCTATTCAGTGGTCCCAGAATGTTACAAGAGGGCTCATTCTAACGGACTCAAGTGCCCTTTTTGAGTGACCAAAAAATTGGAGGACCCCTAGGCCCCCCCTCACGCACATTTTTCACCAAAGTCACCGGATCAAAATTTTGAGATGCTCATTCTGTTCAGTCTAGTCAAAAACCTAATAACTATGTCAATGAGGACGACTCAATCCCCCACAGTCCCCGGGGGTGGGCCTGCAAGTTACAAACTTTGACCATTGTTAACATATAGTAATGGTTATTATGAAGTGTACAGACGTTTTCAGGGGGACTTTTTCACGTTGGGGTGGAAGTGGGTCGAAGAGGGGGTTACGTGGGAGGATCTTTCGATGGAGTAATTTATCATGAGGGAAGAGAATTTCCATGGGGCGCAGCATTTTCTAGCATTTAAAAAAAAACTATGAGAAACTAAATAAAAAAAAATTCACCTGGAACTAATGAGTAGCATTAAAACTTAAAACGAAATCAAAATATTACTTTTATAAAGGGGTTTGTTTCTCCACAATACTTTGGTCTTAATGCTTAAGTATTTTTTAGTAATTTCAACTATTTATTCTATGGTCTTTGTGATTCAGGGGTCATTCTTAAAGTTTCAGGATAAAATTCAAGCTTTAGAGTAAAGAGCGAGGTATTGACGAGGGGGCAAACCCCCCTCATATACGTAATAAAAATACACAAATATAGAAGTTCGTTACGTAAGTTAATTCGTAGGGTACGTATGTTTATCAAACAGTTCGTGGTAACGAACTGTAGTAAGGAGCGACCCGGCTCAATAGTAACCGAAAATCTAAAAAATGGAATTTTGGTGCCAATAGTTACATCAAAAGAATTGCATTTTAATGCTGATTTTAAATATATAAGTTTCATCAAGTTTAGTCTTACCCATCAAAAGTTGCGAGCCTGAGAAAATTTAACCTGTTTCAGAAAATAGGGGGAAACACCCCGCTAAAAGTCATACAATCTTAATCACACCATTAGATTCAGCGTATCAGAAAACTCGGATGTAGAAGTTTCAAGCTGCTATCATCAAAAATGTGGAATTTCACATTTTTTGCCAGAAGACAGATCACGGATGCGTGCTTATTTTTATTTTTTTTTTCAGGGGTGATCGTATTGAGTCAGTGGTCCTAGAATGTCACAAGAGGGCTCATTCTAAAGGAAATTAAAAGTTTTAGTGCCCTTTTTCAGTGATCCGAAAAATTGGAGGGCATCTAGCCGCCCTCCCGCGCTCATTTTTTCCCCAAAGTCACCGGATAAAAATTTTGAGATGGTCATTTTATTCACCATAGTCGAAAAACCTAATAACTATGTCTTTGGGGACGACTCACCCCCCTCTTCACAGTCCCCGTGGGAGGGGCTGCAAGGTACAAACTTTGACCAGTGTTTGCATATAGTAATGGCTATTGGGAAGTGGACAGACGTTTTCAGGGGGATATTTTTGGTTCGGGGGAAGGGAAGTTACGTTGGAGGATCTTTTCCTGGAGGTATTTGTCATGGGGGAAGAGAATTTCAATGAAGGGGGCGCAGGATTTTCTAGTATAATTTAAAAAACAATGAAAAAATAAATATGAAAAGTTTTTTCAACTGAAAGTAAGGAGCAGCATTAAAACTCAAAACGAACAGAAATTATTACGCATATGAGGTGTTCACCTCCTCATAATACCTCGCCTTTTACGCTAAAGTGTTTTTAGGAATTTCAAATATTTATTCTACGGCCTTTGTGATCAGGGGTCATTCTTAAGGAATTGAGAGAAAAATTAAGCTTTAGTGTAAAGAGTGAGGTATTGACGAGGGGGTGAACCCCTCATATACGTAATAAAAACATAAGAAACATAAGAATATAGATGTTCATAAAGTAAGTTAATTTGTGAGCTACGTATACTTTTTACTAATGAAAACGTTCGTAAACATTTAAAGTTCCAGGTGCCTTTTTAAGTAATCAAAAGATTTGAGGGCAGCTAGGCTTCCTCCTCCGTTCCTTTTCTTCTCAAAATCTTCGAATTAAAACTATGGGAAAGCCATTTAGCAAAAAAAAGAAAATAAATGCAAATTTCGTTTTAATTATTTATGTGCTGAGAGCCAAAATAAAAACATGCATTAATTCAAAAACGTTCAGAAATTAAATAAAAAATACAAGTTTTTTTAACCACAAATAAGGAGCGACATTAAAACTAAAAACGAACAAAAATTATCCCGTATATGAAAGGGGTTGTCCCTTCTGCAACGCCTTGCTCTTTACGCTAAAGTTTTTTTATTATTTTGAAAAGTAAAGTTGTGACATAGTCAAACTTTAGCGTAAAGAGCGAGGCGTTGAAGAGGGGACAACCCCTTTCATATAAGGAATAATTTCTGTTCGTTTTAAGTTTTAATGTCGCTTCTTACTTGCAGTTAAAAAAAACTTTTTTTTTTAATTTAATCCAGATAAAAGACAAACCGCTGGATGAGAGCGGTTTCTCCTATATATTAAATAATGGCTCTATAGAAATAATGGCTAGGGCCTATAGAAAGGGTGTTTTTTCGTAAAAATATTACGATCAGGCTAGAAGACTGAGAGATTCAGCGTTGAGTGCTGGCTCAAGTGTTTCGACCAATTTAGTTTTCTTTAGAAATGTTGAAGAGGCTTTGGTAAAAACTATTATTTTAAGCAAAAATTACCAATTTATACGTTAGGGTTTGGATTCAGATGTAATCTAACTGTCTAGCACTGTCCAATTGAAAGGATCTTAATTTCCTGAATGAATTACGATCTTGCCCACTATGAGGTATTTTGGGGGATGGTTTTGGAAATTTTTTATTTAACGTGCAAGTCGGCAAATCTAGGAGCCAGTGGGGTTGATTGAGGAGGGGGCTATAACCTTCTCCTCAATATTTTGAAAATATATTTGTATGTATTTTCATTGAAAATACATTGAAAAATTGAAGACACAAAAAAAACCACCCAGACTAGATTTTAGACATTTCTTTATTCCCCCCCCTCTACATTTCCATGAAGAGACACCACTATTAAAGATTAATAGTAGGTTACTTTTTGAGTAAATTGCTTCATATTATTCCTGCTCATATGAAAGTGGTCCCCCCCCCATAGAAAAAGGTCCAAGCGGCAACTTTGAATATTGCATAACATACCGCTATACGAATTAGAACAGCTAATTTGTTGATTCACATCTCATGCTCATCTTTTGACTTGGTAAATATTAGTGAAGGCTTGCAATATTAGTTAAACACGGATGACATAATCTAGAAGAAAGGTAATTTCTTTCCACCACATGAATTATTATTTAGTTAAATACCGAAGAATCCGTCCTGATGGGCAAAAGCACAAAATGCTGAGCTGGAAAATCACAGAATGAACGGTTAGTCATTACAGACTTACCATTAATGCTATTATTAAACTTTTGGAGACAATTTAATAGCCCAAGACCAAACATCGAGGCATAATTAAATATTTATTCGGAATTACTATAATTATTAGTACGTTAATGCCGTGACGAAAGAAACCATCCTCTTTAGATATATTAAATTTAAAATTGCATTTTTTTTTTTGTTAAGTTCAAAATGATTATGAGACAAAGGAACAAAGATTAGACAAATTTAAGGATAAACTGTTCTGCACAAATTAATGTCTGAAAATTCAGAGAATCAACAAAAATAAGCGAACTACGTGGAAAAATATAAGAAAATTTAGCCTATATCATATGGAAAACGCGTAAAATCCTTGACATTTGTATGCTACCTATATTTTGCCATTGCCTCTATACAGAAGTGAATCTCCTCGTCTCCTCATATAGCGCTTTATATAGCGTATTATCTTTATATTAAGCGTATCAGAAAACTCGGATGTAGAAGTTTCAAGCTGCTATCTACAAAAATGTGGAATTTCACATTTTTTGCCAGAAGACAGATCACGGATGCGTGTTTGTTTTGTTTTTTTTTCCAGGGGTGATCGTATTGAGTCAGTGGTCCTAGAATGTCACAAGAGGGCTCATTCTAAAGGAAATTAAAAGTTTTAGTGCCCTTTTTCAGTGATCCAAAAAATTGGAGGGCATCTAGCCGCCCTCCCAAGCTCATTTTTCCCCCAAAGTCACCGGATCAAAATTTTGAGATGGTCATTTTATTCACCATAGTCGAAAAACCTAATAACTATGTCTTTGGGGACGACTCACCCCCCTCCTCACAGTCCCCGTGGGAGGGGCTGCAAGGTACAAACTTTGACCAGTGTTTGCATATAGTAATGGCTATTGGGAAGTGTACAGACGTTTTCAGGGGGATATTTTTGGTTCGGGGGAAGGGAAGTTACGTTGGAGGATCTTTTCCTGGAGGTATTTGTCATGGGAGAAGAGAATTTCAATGAAGGGGGCGCAGGATTTTCTAGTATAATTTAAAAAACAATGAAAAAATAAATATGAAAAGTTTTTTCAACTGAAAGTAAGGAGCAGCATTAAAACTCAAAACGAACAGAAATTATTACGAATATGAGAAGTTCACCTCCTCATAATACCTCGCCTTTTACGCTAAAGTGTTTTTAGGAATTTCAACTATTTATTCTACGGCCTTTGTGATCAGGGGTCATTCTTAAGGAATTGAGAGAAAAATTAAGCTTTAGTGTAAAGAGTGAGGTATTGACGAGGGGGTGAACCCCTCATATACGTAATAAAAACATAAGAAACATAAGAATATAGAAGTTCATAAAGTAAGTTAATTTGTGAGCTACGTATACTTTTTACTAATGAAAACGTTCGTAAACATTTAAAGTTCCAGGTGCCTTTTTAAGTAATCAAAAGATTTGAGGGCAGCTAGGCTTCCTCCTCCGTTCCTTTTCTTCTCAAAATCTTCGAATTAAAACTATGGGAAAGCCATTTAGCAAAAAAAAAAAAAAAAAAATGCAAATTTCGTTTTAATTATTTATGTGCTGAGAGCCAAAATAAAAACATGCATTAATTCAAAAACGTTCAGAAATTAAATAAAAAATACAAGTTTCTTTTAACCACAAATAAGGAGCGACATTAAAACTAAAAACGAACAAAAATTATCCCGTATATGAAAGGGGTTGTCCCTTCTTCAACGCCTTGCTCTTTACGCTAAAGTTTTTTTATTATTTTGAAAAGTAAAGTTGTGACATAGTCAAACTTTAGCGTAAAGAGCGAGGCGTTGAAGAGTGGACAACCCCTTTCATATAAGGAATAATTTCTGTTCGTTTTAAGTTTTAATGTCGCTTCTTACTTGCAGTTAAAAAAAACTTGTTTTTTTTTTTAATTTAATCCAGATAAAAGACAAACCGCTGGATGAGAGCGGTTTCTCCTATATATTAAATAATGGCTCTATAGAAATAATGGCTAGGGCCTATTGAAAAGGGGTTTTTTCGTAAAAATATTACGATCAGGCTAGAAGACTGAGAGATTCAGCGTTGAGTGCTGGCTCAAGTTTTTCGACCAATTTAGTTTTCTTTAGAAATGTTGAAGAGGCTTTGGTAAAAACTATTATTTTAAGCAAAAATTACCAATTTATACGTTAGGGTTTGGATTCAGATGTAATCTAACTGTCTACCACTGTCCAATTGAAAGGATCTTAATTTCCTGAATGAATTACGATCTTGCCCACTATGAGGTATTTTGGGGGATGGTTTTGGAAATTTTTTATTTAAAGTGCAAGTCGGCAAATCTAGGAGCCAGTGGGGTTGATTGAGGAGGGGGCTATAACCTTCTCCTCAATATTTTGAAAATATATTTGTATGTATTTTCATTGAAAATACATTGAAAAATTGAAGACACAAAAAAAAAACACCCAGACTAGATTTTAGACATTTCTTTATTCCCCCCCCCCTCTACATTTCCATGAAGAGACACCACTATTAAAGATTAATAGTAGTTTACTTTTTGAGTAAATTGCTTCATATTATTCCTGCTCATATGAAAGTGCCCCCCCCCCATAGAAATAGATCCAAGCGGCAACTTTGAATATTGCATAACATACCGCTATACGAATTAGAACAGCTAATTTGTTGATTCACATCTCATGCTCATCTTTTGACTTGGTAAATATTAGTGAAGGCTTGCAATATTAGTTAAACACGGATGACATAATCTAGAAGAAAGGTAATTTCTTTCCACCACATGAATTATTATTTAGTTAAATACCGAAGAATCCGTCCTGATGGGCAAAAGCACAAAATGCTGAGCTGGAAAATCACAGAATGAACGGTTAGTCATTACAGACTTACCATTAATGCTATTATTAAACTTTTGGAGACAATTCAATAGCCCAAGACCAAAAATCGAGGCATAATTAAATATTTATTCGGAATTACTATAATTATTAGTACGTTAATGCCGTGACGAAAGAAACCATCCTCTTTAGATATATTAAATTTAAAATTGCATTTTTTTTTTGTTAAGTTCAAAATGATTATGAGACAAAGGAACAAAGATTAGACAAATTTAAGGATAAACTGTTCTGAACAAATTAATGTCTGAAAATTCAGAGAATCAACAAAAATAAGCGAACTACGTGGAAAAATATAAGAAAATTTAGCCTATATCATATGGAAAACGCGTAAAATCCTTGACATTTGTATGCTACCTATATTTTGCCATTGCCTCTATACAGAAGTGAATCTCCAGTATTTTTATCGGGGGGAAGCAAGAGGGGCTCATGCCCAGATAATCAAGGGGCATGGGCTTTATAATATTTTTTTCCAAATTATTGGGGGGGCAACAGCCCCCTTCCCTACCTCAAACGATGCCCCTGTCTCTATACGATATATATTGGATGATACCCATATACTCTGAGACTCGGGGAAGGGGGTATAAGTCACATTTTGTTACGGGGGGGGATTATAACACAAAAATCTGTACTTTTAGGATTTTTGTTCGTATGGCGTAAGTATTTTTTAAGACCATTATTGGGAGGATTCCTCCCCTTCCCTCCAATGCTCAGCTATGTGTTTAATTCTATGCAAATTTGCATACCAGCTGGTCCTTAGCCAAAATTTAATTTTCTAATGGAGGGGGGGGGGTCAAATGCATGATTAAGCGTGTTGTAGGCCGTAATTTTTCTGGTGGTCTTTAGCAACAGTCTCAAAGGGAACTCCTTCTATGTGTACAGGTATGAACACATCTTCAATGTTAGAAACCTACCAGCCTTCAAGGCCGTATACAGGAGAGGATTAGTGAATTTGAACCTCCCCTCCAAAAGAAGTTTGTTCGACTTGTAAAAACGCAACAAAAATGCATATAAGCAATTTCATGCATGTTTTTGTACCCCCCCCCATCATGAACCAAAAGTATCATGAATATTGCCCTGATAGCATGGTAAAGAGAGTGACAATGAGCTTCATGTGTAAAATTTAAAATAAAATTTGAATCGACTAAACCATGGCCTTTTTTAAAACCACTTGTCATTATATGCAGATACCAAAATTCAATTTATAGCCCAGATATTATCGCAAGAAGTAACCACATTATGACAATGAGAGCGTAGTTAAGTTTGACAAGCTTAATAATATAAGTTATATTAACTAATTATATTAATCGACCCATTAAATTGACTTTTACTTATAGGTGGTGATATTCAGGGTTGTTTACTTAAGAATTTGGTTTAAACGAAAAAATCTCATCGTTCCCCTTTGTATTTTTTTCAAAGCTTGACAAAATAGTTTCACTGATTAATTTATATTTTTTTTTTTTACTTAGATAGCCTCCTCGACGGAAAGGTTAAATGACAGCGACTGTAGAAAAAAGAGTTTTTTTTTTATCTTAAATATTGGTCACAAAAATACATTCAAAGAGGAGAAGAGGTAATATGATGAAAGGAAAAAGATTTGACGTTAAATATGTCTCGTTAATTGTTTCAGCTTTGGTTCAACTTAAAAAAGAACAAGATAAAAAAGATTTACGATACTAAAAAGGAGAATGCTAACGAGGTAGCATTCTCTCTCTTTATCTGTTACCAGGCGAATCCTCCCCCCTCCACCCGAAATGGATGATTTTCACCCCCTGAATCCTACATATATCTGAATCTTCGTTTTTCAGCCTGGGGGTCATTCGCCCTTAGAAAATGGGAAAATTTGGCCAGAAAAAGTTACATAACCCTCAGAGACGTGCAGGTAACCCCCTGAGATGTGCAAAGGGATGAATTAAGCTTTCCTAAGTGTTCCTGAATTTCTTGGTGCTTTTTATTCAAATTATCAAATAATTTATTAATTTTTCCTCCCCGTCAAAAAACTATGTCTGCATTCCTGAAAACCATTATATACTAAAGTTTCTTATATTGTTAAAGTAATCGTGGATTTCAATCGAATAAAAAAAAAAAATCTAAAAGTAGGAAGTTAAAGTAGAAAGTTTGAGAGATGAATCGATCAACGACTAATGAGGTAATTGAGAACCTTGAATAAAAACGTTAATTATGCGCGTAAACTTTATTTAGGTTATGATGTCTTTGCCTCTTTTTTACCCAATGGAGGGGGGATAAACCATAAAAAAAGTTAAAAACAATAATGCAAGAGCATCTCAATCAGTTGTTCGTAAAGATAATAGGCCTGATTAAAATAAAGCAAGTCAGAGCAATCTACGCATCAATCATGTTGAAATTACCATTGTCTAAATATCTTCTGTTCAGCCATCAGAATTTCTAATTCACTAATTGTAAATATTGTTTTCGAAAAAGCATATCTCATTGCCAAGTCATATACTTGCTATATAACAGCCAACTGTCATCAAAGAAAGGTGGCTTGAATGTATTACCATTTTTAGCTTGACATCATTCATATCCTGACAAGCCATCATTGATTAATTCCACACCGCCACTTTTTTGTGATCAATATAGTAATTATAATGATTGCCAGTTGTAAATGAAAAGCAGACAATTGATATATGCGCTGATGTGGCACCAGCGCCGTCCTAGCCTTTGTCCGTAAAGACAGGGGTTTAGCTCCTGTACTTGCACTTCTTGTACCCATTGCACTTCCTGATTAAATGGTCATAAAATGGATATCAGTAAATCCAGTAGGGACTGTAGAGTTCAATGTCTTATTCTTTACCCTTTTTCTTTCTTATCCTTACAAGTGCTGATACTAGGCTACAAGCAGGAGAGGGGTTATAACCTCCTAGCCCCAGGTTGACATGGTCTAAAATAATTATGAAATTACTTTAAGGTCTAGCCGAAGTCCAGACATTTTAATCCCTAGGAAGATTTATTTGCGAAAGAACTAAAATTCGAGGAGAAAATTAAAGAAATTATTATTCAAGGACAATTTTTTTTTTTTGGGGGGGGGGGGGGGGTTCAACTCTTACGCAAGAAATAGCAGGAAAACACGGACAAATTAAACATTTCGTAAGGAAAATTAATCATTTTGCAAAGTTTGGGGGGCGAATCCCTCCCCTGCATGCGTGCCTGATGCGTGCCTGTGGTCTGGTCATCATTATTTGCCAGGGTGCGGTAAAAACTTGTGGAAATTACAAATACAAAATACAAAAATTTAAACAATTGCTTGGAGCGAAGTGACCAATTTACTTTATTTTATTTATCTAGTACGGGTCCAAAAAAGAAATTCTATAGATTGAGTGCTGCTTGTGTATTTGTATATCTGAATTTGTATTCGGATAAGACAGTAATCACACATGACAAATAACTACACCTTGCATAATTGGGTTCATATAAACGGTTCCCGTATCTCCATACTTCTTCGCAACCTTCTGTCGACAATTTCTGGTAACAGCGGTTACAACTAACTAATACTTCACTGAATTACTCAAGAACAATCTATGTCTTTAGTCCCTTTGTGTAATTCATGTATTCTCACGCGCTCCGATAACAGCCGCATCTAGTCTTTTGAGGGGAATTTTTGATTTCGGTAGTGAAGTATTTGAAGGGACTGCAGCCAGCAAGTATATATTATAGAAATAAGTTTCTGATTGTTGAATATAATATTTTTGGCTCTATTTTTTGATACCCCACAACAACAATGTCAAGTGCAGCAATCTAGAATGCAAATCCGAAAAAGGTTTTATAATTATTTTGGAATTGTAAAAAAAAAATTGTCGACTTTAAGATTTCAATAGATCAAAATATTCACCAGATTTTTTTCTAACTGTTAAAATAAAAACCGCCAAGATCACTAAGTCAGGAAAGCCAGGTAAACTCGAAATGTTTAACATGGGAGGTATTGGAAGACTCCTTGAGTGTCCGTCCTGCCTTAAGTATCAAGGATATTGAACATGAAATCCGATTGTTTAAATTAGTTAAGTGGGTCTTAAACATAGGGCCATACCCATAATTTTTTCGGGGGGGTTTTTGCTCAAAGATTTTTTCGGGAGAGAGGGGTATACAAAAAAAAACTAAAAAACAGATAAAAAACATAGAAATTTGTTTATATCTACTTTTGTTACGTTTTTACAAGTCAGACAAACATTTGAATTTTTTCTGGGGGGGGGGGGGGGTTAAACACTACCCCCGGGTACGGCCTTCCTTAAAAAATAACACAACCATATGTGCCTTAAATAATTACGACAAAATCTGAAATTTGTTTCTGAATAAAAAAAAATGCAGTTATGCAGTTTTGATATCAGCGGGCACCAAATTAAAAAAAGAAGTAAAATGGGTGAAATATTAGCAAAAAATTAATTAAAAACACATGGCTTCAAACAAGGTAAGAGGCTGTATCTTTCCGTTTAAGATATATTGATCTTTGAGAATCATTTGATTGTCAATGTTTGAATTTGGTTTGGGGGTTTGACGCCCTCCTCCTCAAAGTATTTGTAAGAAGTAGTGTACTATACAGTGCTCCTACGGGAACGCTTTATTCGGGCACTAAAGCTACAGACTGTATCAAATTTGGGCCATGACCTACTTACAGACAGGTATACGACGCTTATCCCATTTGTATAGTATTCCTTTCTGAGCATGAATAGTAAATACTGGATCTCCATTGAATAAAAGCAATATCCAGTTATCATTATATTTCATACTTAAGCCGTAACAATTATATGAATAAATGTTTCAAATTTTGAAAATATTGTTTAGTATAGGTATATGCATAAGGTTTAAATTAATAAAGTTGTATATATTTTAAGCAATGATACGACAGACCTTGGTTATCAATGTCTCAACCTACAAGACCCCATTGCCCCTCTTCCTTTTTTTAATTTTTTTTGAAGTTCAATTTATTTATTTTTATTTTTTAACTTCAATTGGTTTTAATTAGAAATTTTTTCCACTTTTTTTCATATTTTAAAATGACAAAAAATATACAACAAAAAAAAATCACATGTGATATTTCCAAAATGTGAAATGAAGATGATATAGATATGTTAGTCCTGATTTTTCCTATTAAAAAATATTTTAATAGTAACACTTTTCTTTTTTCAGTAAGAGTTTTTTGGGACTTTTTCCATGTCTTAAAATAACATAAAATTCACTGGCAGTAAAATATGAAATGAATAGGATGTATATATGTTAATAGTGTTTTTTCCTATTAGAAAAATAATGTTTGTAACGAGATTTTTTTACTTAGAATTTTTGGCTATTAGTGGCTGGTTATGTCAAGTGATTTTTTTTGGATGGGTGCCATATGATAATAGCTTGTGATACTAAATAAAAATATTAGCTAAGTATTTCCAAATCTTGTATGATATTATCAAACATCTTGCGCTACATTATCAAACTCTCACCGGATATAAGGAGAATCCCTATTACATTATCGAGACCTTACGTGGTATTATCAAGATCAACACACAAACACACAAAGACAGAAAGAGAAACAAGCAAACAGTCGCTCAGACACGAAGGCACAGAGAGTAAGACAGACAAAAACAGATACAAACACAAGGATTCAAACATACAAACAGACAAAGACAGACACTGGGACAAGCGAACATCCGCCAAGACACACATGCACAGAGAGTGAGAGAGACAAAACACAAACAAAGACACAGATTCAGATATATAAACCGACAAAGACAGACACTAGGACTAGCAAACACCCACCGAGACACACAGGTACAGAGTGAGAGAGACAAAACGCATACAAACACACAGATTCAGCAATACAAACAGACTCTGGGACAAGCTAACACCCGCTCAGACACACAGGCACAGATAATGAGAGAGACAAAAATAAATACAAACAAATAGATTCAGACATGCAAACAGACAAAGATAGACATAAGAACAAGAAAGCACCAGCCCAGACACAACGACAGAGAGAAGGAGAGTGACAATAATACATTCAAACACACAGATTTGGGCATACAAACAGACAAAGACAGACACTGTGACATGCAAACACCCACCCAGACATACAGGCACAGAGTGTGAGAAAGACGAAAATACACACGAAAACGTAGATTCAGACATACAAACAGACAAAGGCAGACATAGGGACAAGAAAGCACCAGCCCGGACACATAGGCACTGAGATTGAGAGAGACAAAAACACATACAAAAACACAAATTCAGATATACAAACAGACAAAAACAGACACTGGAGCAGGCAAACACCTGCACCGACACACAGGCACAGTGGGAGAGACAAGCAAACAGCCTGTCAGTTTCTACCTGCAACAGGGTACCTGCAGCAAACCTATAACCCCCACCTTTTTTTGAAGTTATTTCAAGAAAAAGATAGGATTATAGGTTGGCTGCATATAACCGGGTGCAGGTAGAAAGTGACTGGTGGTTTACTTGTCTCTGTCACTGCGCCTATGCGGCTGAGCAGGTGTTTCCTTGTCCCAGTGTCTGTCTTTGTCTGTTTGTATGTCTGAATCCGTGTGTTTGTATGTGTTTGTGTCTCTCTCACTCTCTGTGTCTTTGATTCTTGGCGCGTGTTTGATTGTCCCAGGGTCTGTTGTTGTCTATTTGTTAGTCCGAATCTGTGATTTATAAGTATTTTTGTCTCTCTCATTCTCTGTTCCTGTGTGTCTGAGCGGATGTTGCTTGTCCGAATGTCTGTCTTTGTTTGTTTGCATGGCTGAATATGTTTTTTTATTTGCATTTGTCTCTCTCACTCTCTTTGCCTTTGTGTCTGGGCGGGTTTTTGCTTGTCCCAATGTCTGTCTTTGTCAGTGTGTTTATCTGAATATGTGCGTTTGTATGTATTTTTGTCTCTCTCACTCTCTGTCCCTGTGGTTATGGGTGGGTGTTTGCTTGTCCCAGTGTCTGTCTTTGTCTGTTTGTATGTCTGAATTTTGTGTCTCACTCTCTGTGCCTGTGTGTCTGGATGGGTGTTTGTTTGTCCCAGTGTCTGTCTTTTAATTCTCTAATTCTCTGTGCCAGTGTTTCTGGGCGAGTGCTTACTTTTCCCAGTGTCTGTTTTAGTCTGTTTATATGTCTGAATCTGGCGGGTGTTTGCTTGTCCAAGGGTCTGTATTTTTATGTTTGAATTTGGATGTTTGTCTGTGTTTTTGCGTCTCTCACTCTCTATACCTGTGTGTCAGTGCGGGTGTTTGCTTGTCCCAGTGTCAGTCTTTGTCTATTTGTATATCAGAATCTGTGCGTTTGTACATGTTTTTGTCTGTCTCACTCTCTGTGACTGTATGTCTAGGCAAATATTTATTTGTCCCAGTTTCCGTCTTTGTCTGTTTGTTTGTCTGAATCTGTGTGTTTGGATGTGTTTTTGTCTCTCTCACTCTCTGTGCCTCTGTGTATGCACGGGTGTTTGCTTTTCCCCAGTGTCTGTCTTTGTCTGTTTGTATATCTGGATCTGTGGGTTTGTATGTGTTCTTGTCTCTCTCACTGTCTGTGCCTATGTGTCTCGGTGAGTGGTTGCTTGTTACAGAGTCTGTCTTTGTCTGTTTGTATGTCTGAATTTTTGTGTTTGTATGTGTTTTGTCTCTCTCATTCTCTTTGTCTGTGTGTCTGGGTGGGTGTTTGCTTATCCCAGTGTATATCTTTGTCTGTTTTTATGGCTGAATCTGTGTGTTTATATGCGTTTTGTCTCTATCACTCTCTGTTTATGTGTGTCTGGGTGGGTGTTTGCTTGTCCCAATGCCTGCCTTTGTCTGATTTATGTCTGAACCTGTGTGTTTGTGTGTGTTTTTGTCTCTCTCACTCTCTCTGCCTCTGTGTCTGGGCGGGTGTTTCCTTGTCCGAGTGTCTGTCTTTTTATGTTTGTATGTTTGAATTTGTGTGTTTGTACGTGTTTTTGTCCCACTCACTCTCTCTGCTTTGTGTATGGGTTGGGGTTTGTTTGTCACAGTGTCTTTCTTTGTCTCTTTTATGTCTTAATCTGTGTGTTTGTATGTGTTTTTGTCTCTCTCACTATCTCTGCCTGTGTGTCTGAGCGGGTGATTGCTTGCCCCAATTTCTGCGTTTGTCTATTTGCATGTCTGAATTTGTGTGTTTTTATGTGTTTTTGTCTCTCTCATTCTCTGAGCCTATGTGTCTGGGCGGGTGTTTGCTTCTTCCAGAGTTGGTCTTTGTCTGTTTGTATTCCTGAATATGTGTATTAGCAAGTGTTTTTGCCTCTCTCACTCTTTATGCCTTTGTGTTTGGGTGGTTGTTTGCTTGTACCAGTGTCTGTCTTTTGCTGTTTGTAGGTTGAATCTATGCGTTTGTATGTGTTTTTGTCTCTCACACCCTCTTTGCCTGTGAGTCTGAGGGGGTGTTTGCTTGTCCCAGTGTCTCCGTTTGTCTGTTTGTATGTCTGAATTTGTGTGTTTCTATGTGTTTTTGTCTCTCTCACTATCTGTGCCTTTGTGCCTGGGTGGGTGTTTCCTTATCCAACTCTCTGTCTTTGTCTATTTGTATGTCTGTATTTGTGTGTTTTTATATATTTTTGGGTCTCTCACTCGCTGTGCCTGTGTGTCTGAGCGACTTTTTGCTTGTCTCTGTGTCTGTCTTTGTCCGTTTGTACTTCTCCATCTGTGTGTTTGTATGTGTGTTTTATCTTTTTCTCTCTGTACCTGTTGGTCTCAGCGACTGTTTTTTTGTCTCAGTGTTTGCCTTTGTGTGCTTATGTGTTGATTTTTATAATACCACGTAAGGTTTTGATTATGCAATTGATGATTCTCGTTATACTAGGCGAGAGCTTGATCACGTGGTGCAGTATGTTTTACAATATCGGACAAGATTTTGGTACTATCATACAAGATTTGGAAATACTTGTCTAAACTTTTCATCAATATCACAAGCCATTATTATATGGCACCTTTCCATAAAAAAGCGCGACATAATAGCCTCAAAAATTCGAAGTCCAATAAAAAGTCTAAGCACAAAAAATTCCCAAAAAAAGTCCCAAAAAATGTAAGTAAAAAAAGGGAAAATTGTTACTACAAACAATATTTTTCTAATAGTTAAAATCACAACTATCATATCTATATCATCTTCATTTCATATTTCTAAAATAGCACAAGTGATTTTTGTAAGTATATTTATGTAATTTTAAGACATGAAAAAAAGTTGAAGAACAGCTAAGTAAAAAAAGACCAATAAAGGGGGGGAATTTAGGGTAGGGGCATTGGAGCATTGGAGTTTGGGACATGGATGAACAAGGGCTGTCGTATCATTGCTTAAAATATGTACAACCTTATTAATTTCAACTTTATGCATACCCCAAGATTAAACCATATTTTCAAAAGACAAAACATTCATTAATATCATTGTTATGACTTGAATATTAAGCATTATAATAACTGGACATTGCTTTTATTCAATGAAGATCAAATATTTGCTAATCATGTTCAGACAGGAATGTTAAGCAATTGAGGTAAGTGTCGTATACCTGTCTTTAAGTAGGTCAATGACCCAAATTCAATATAGTCTCTAGCTTTGCTGCCGAAATAAGGTGTTCACGTAGGAGTATTATATAGTAAACTACTGTCTGGCTCGTAGAAAATGTAATAAAAATGCATAAAAACAATTTTTGATGTGTTTTAAAGTTGTTTTTTTTTTATAAAGCCTCCCTCAAAAAATCCTGGATGCGGCCTTGTCAGATATAGCCTATGAGTTTTACCTATTTATTTTCACGGTTCAATGTGACAACAAATGAAAATGTAGCACTGTCCTAAGAACTTCACAACTTCTGAAACAACTAAAAGAAAACCAGAAGAAATCGTGGTTCTAAGGTATGAATAGATCTAATATAGGTTAAGAGGAGGGGGAGGGTGTTTTTATTTTGATGCCCTTGGTACTTTAAGAACTCGTTAAAATGGAGTAAAATGAAGCGCTTTAAAAGGTTATATTCCCTCCTAGAGATCATTTGGTCGGCTTGTCCTCTAAGCGAAATCATAGCTAATCTCATACTCGTGAGCAGTGCCGCTGACGAGCAATGTTTTTTCTACGTAGTATGGTAGCAAGGAAACATGGGATTTTTGACCTTAAAAAGGACGTATCCCGTATTTTGCTCGGGGGAGGGGGTTACGGAAAACTTTATAAAAAATTAAAATTTGTTTATATTCATTTTTGTTACATTTTTACTAGTCGGACTAAAATTCATACCCGGTAACCCCAAGACAGAATACGGCTTTCGGCCTGAAATAATTAAAATCTTATAAAAAATGTGAAAATTACGTGATTATAGTGAAGACAAGATTTCATGTGTGATGTTTACTACAAAATAGTTCAGGCCAAATTTCTAGAATCACAATATGAATTAGGTAAGTACACAGAGATTTATCTCGGGTGGCACAGAAGCATAAAAAATACACAAAATAAGTGTGCATTATATGAAAATTCAAGAACTTATACAAAGAACCATAACAGTTTCAAAGTTATATGGGGTCACAGACAAGCCCCACCCTTTAGATATGTACTTTAAATGAGGCTTAATGCTTTGTCTTTTGATCTCGACTTAATCCTCGAGATCAATTTCGGTAAAACATTCAAGTACCATAACATCTTAGTCACCAATTCAATTTTACTTATTGTTTCCGATACTAAAGCACTCGATTCAATTTCGAGCTCTTAGTTTGGCTCAGACATTTACATACGAGGAAGCGCATTTGGGACACCGCTCCCCCAACCTCAGCACCTTAATAATTCCTCTGTTATTTAATATATTTTGCATGGGATTAGGCCAGTTTATTGCCATCTTCCTCTTGCCAGATTTTGACTTGACTTAAAGCTTCTGCCGTATGATATGTGGCGTAGAGAGCATAGCACACTTGCTACTCCAGGTGGACCGATCTGTGGTTACGAGTGGGCCTCGACAGCACTTTTGAAAGCTGTCCTTCCATCTGGTCTGAGGTCTACCCTCGGGCGTAACTAGAAATAGGATTTAGGTTCGAAGTCGTATATAATTCTAGCAAGGGCTGTCGGTGACATCCGAAGGAGATGCCCAAACAATCTCAGAGTTTGCTGGGCAATTTGTGCTGACAATAGAACTAGGTGAATAAGGCCAAGGAGCCTTTCAATCGTCCCATCGAAGCCCCTTGATTCGCAGAGCCAGATTTTGTGTCCCATGAAATTTCTACTTGGATGCCTCAATAGACACGCAACCGCGTGAAAAAAATTTAATACCAGTGAAATACGGAACTCGAAATACTTCTTTTCAAGTTTCAAATATATACATTTTAAAAAGAAAAAGAGTGATTGTTTTCTTATAATTCCGCGATAAAACAAGAGCTAAGAGCTCATATGGCACTTGTGACGAGGTCGGAAGAACCAAGAGCCAAGAGCTCACATGGCATGAGCTCTATTAAAACTATAAAAATCAATAGATTGATTTAAAAGGAAAGTCAGAGGCTTAATGCCAATGGGGATTTAAAATAAGAGCTCTGAGACAAAAGATAAGAGATGAGACAAATTCATTAAGATCCAGTCACCCACTCGCAAGATAAAAATACATCCTTTTTCTAATTTTTCCTCTTTCTTGAGCCCCCCAGATGGTCGAATCGGGGAAAACAATTTTATCAAGTCAATTTGTGCAGGTCCCTGACACGCCTACCAATTGACGTCGTCCTAGCACGTCCAGAAGCACCGAACTCACCGAAGCACAGGACCCCCCTAACTCCCCCAAAGAGAGCAGATCCAGTCCGGTTACGTCAATCACGTATCTACGACGTTTGCTTATTCTACCCACCAAGTTCCAACCCGATCCCTCCACTTTAAGCGTTTTCCAAGATTTCCGGTTTCCCCCTCTGACTCCCCCCAATGTCACCAGATCTGGTCGGGGTTAAAAAAAACCTCTGAGGCATGAGTTCCTTATAGTATCAAATTTCATTAAGATCCGGTCACCCGTTCTTAAGTTAAAAATACCTCAATGTTTCTCATTTTTCCGAATTATTACCCCCCCCCCCCAAAGAAAAAAATCCCCAAAAAGAGCGGATTCAGTCCGATTATGTCAATCATATATCTAGGACTTGCTTAAATTTTCTTAAATTTTTCCTCTCCCTCCAGCCTCCCAGTCCATTTGTGCACCAAATCCAAAATCATAGAATGTCCAGAAGCACCAAACTCGCCAAAGAACTGGAACCCCCCAACTCCCCCAAAGAGAGTGGATCCGTTCCAATTATGTCAATCACGTATCTAGAACTTGTGCTTATTCTTCCCACCAAGTTTCATCCCAACCTCTCCACTCTAAGCGTTTTCAAAGATTTCCAGTTTCCAAGATTTTTCTTTCCCTCCTCCAACCCCGTATGTTCCCGGATCCGATTCAAATTGAAAATGGAGCATCTGAGCCGCAAAATCTTTCTATATATCAAGTTTCATTAAGATCTGATCACCCATTCGTAAGATAAAAATATCTAAATTTTCACGTTTTCCAAGATTTCCGGTTTTCCCCTTAAACTCCCCCTAATGTCTCTGGATCTGGTTGGGATCTAAATTAAAGCTCAAAAGCACAAGATCTTTCTAATCAAATTTCATTAAAATCTGATCAGCCGTTCGTAAGTTGAAAATACCTCATTTTTCCAATTTTCCCGAATTACTCCCCCCCCCACCAGCTCCCCCAAAGAGAGCGGATCTGGTCCGTTTATGTCAGGCACGTATCTTGGACTTGTGATCTGATTAGATTAAGATCTGATCAGCCGTTCGTAAGTAGAAAATACCTCATTTTTCTAATTTTCCCAAATTACTCCCCCCCCCCACCAGCTCCCCCAAAGAGAGCCGATCTGGTCCGTTTAAGTCAGGCACGTATCTTGGACTTGTGCTTATTCTTCCCACCAATTGTCATCTTGATCATTCCGCTTTAAGCGTTTTCCTACATTTTCTGTCCCCCTAACTCCCCCCAATGACACTGGATCCGGTCGAGATTTAAAATAAGAGATCTGAGTTACGAGGTCCTTCTAAATATGAAATTTAATCAAGATCCGATAACTCCTTCGTAGGTTAAAAGCACCTCGTTTTTCCTAATTTTTCAAAATTAACCCTTCCCCTAACTCCCCCAAAGAAAGCAGATCCGTTCCGGTTATGCCAATCACGTATATAGGACTTGTCTTTATTTTTCTCACTAAGTTTCTTCCCGATCCCTCCACTCTAAGCGTTTTCCAAGATTTTAGGTCCCTTCCTGACCGGATCTGGGTCGGGATTTAAAATGAAAGGTCTGAGACACAATATCAATCTAAATATTAAATTTTATTAAGATCCGATCACGCGTTCGTAAGTTAAAAATACTTCATTTTTTCTTTTTCCCGAATTCACCGTCCCCCCTCCCCGGATGGTCGAATCGAGGAAAAGACTATTTCTAATTTAATCTGGTCCGGTCTCTGATACGTCTGCCAAATTTCATCGTCCTAGCTTGTCTGGAAGTGCCTAAACTAGCAAAACCGGGACAGACAGACCGACAGAATTTGCAATCGCTATATGTCACTTGGTTAATACCAAGTGCAATAAAAAGCGTAAGTTTCATTGGGGGAGGCTACGGCTGTGAGATATTTTTTAAGCCAAGAGAGGTCTAAAATGAATTTTAAAATTAAGATTTTAGAGTACATCTAAAATTAAGATTTTAGAGTACATCTAAAATGAAGGTCAAACAACCCATCTTCTTAAAATCTGATTGGCTCTTGTCAAGGTCGTATCCAGAATTTTGTTCAGGTAGAGGGGGAGGGGTACAAAATAAAAATGATAAAAAACAGGTCAAAAACTTGTTTACAAGCATCTCCTTGCATTTTTCTGAGCCAGACAAACATTTCAGGAGGATTCACGATTCACCCCCTCTGTCGGCGAGGTTTTCAATAAAAATGGGTAGCAATACAGGGAACTTCAAAGCTGACAAAGCGAGCAGATTATATTTTCTTGAGCAGATTCATAGCATTTTCCTAGCATGTGTGCAAGAACATTTTTAGGGACTGCCCTTTCCAGAACTTGAAAAAAAATTCTGTTCTGTTTGATAAAAAAAATAAAATAAAATTCCCATTTTCTAATGATGCAAGTTCCATTAAAACTGAGTATTTCCATCCCCGGGACAAAACAAGAGATATTAAGTGTCTTTTTTAAGATTTCCAGGATATTAAGCGTCGACTTTTAGTTTCCTCCCGTTTTTTTTTTAAACAAAATCATTTTTCGATGTCGTCTGGATTTTGTTGTATGGATGCTCACATTTTCTAAAACAGTTAAAATCCTTCCCCCAGCACAAAGAAATTACATGGTTTTTCTAAGATTTCTAGAAATAAACGTGGGCACTTAGTTCCCTGTTTTTTCGGAAAATCAACATCATTTTCCGATGTTGTCTGGATTTTGTTGTTGGAATTTTTTGTCTGGATTTTCACATTTTCTAAAATTCTGAAAATGCGTTTCCAGCACAAAACGGGAGAAATTAAATGGTTTTTCTAAGATTTCTAGAAAGAAAGTGTGTGATTTTAGTTTCCTGTCGTTTCTTTGGATCTCTTATTCAAGCCCTACAAGTTATGTGAATGCCACCCAACAAACTATAAACCGTTTGACCTCACAAACGATTATAATGGACGAGACAGGGGTATCCTTTAAGACGCAAAAGCCCTTGAGTTATGACGTTAGGACTTTTTTTGGCTTTAGTTTCCTCATTTTCTATCGCAAGGTTAATTTCATATTTATTTTACTCATTTAAGTTGCTGAGGCGACTTTTAGATATATAGCCAAAATATTCATTTAGTTTTTCTGAAATTCAGTGTCTTTAAGAAACTTGGAGCTTTTATAATTATTTATACATAATTAAAAATACATAATAAATAAATAAATATATTATATAAATAAACTAAATATATATCTATATATATAAAAATAAGTTGTCTGTGGGTCTGTCGACTGACGTCATGTTTGTGTGTCGACTGACGTCATGTTTGTCGACTGACGAAATTACAGACCGGGACATCGGGACACAAATGACGACCGGGACACCGGGAAATAGGGAATATAAATGACGACAGGGACACTCAAAGAGAAAGCGACCGGGACACAAGGAATGTTCGATTAGCAATCACTATCAACAAAGCACCGGGACACAAATGACGATCGGGACACAGGGAATATAAATGACGACCAGGACACTCAAAGAGAAATTACAGACCCGGACACCGGAACACAAATGACGACCGGGACAAAAATGACGACCGGAACACCGGGACACAGGGAATATAAATGACGACCGCGACACTCAAAGAGAAATTACAGACTCCGACACCGGGACACAAATGACGACCGGGACACAGGGAAACAACAACAACGGGGACGCCGGGGGGCACAGGGGGATATATAAATGACGACGGGGACAAAGGGAATGTTCGATTAGCAATCACCATCAACAAAGCTCAAGGGCAATCATTAGAAATGAGGTATAGATCTGAATACAGATTGTTTTTCCCATGGACAATTATATGTTGCATGTTCAAGAGTCGGTAAACCTGACAATCTATTTATATGCACAGACAATGGGACAGCCAAGAATGTTGTATATTCGCAAGTTTTACGTAGTTAAAAATATATATATGTCTATCTATATTCACAAGTGGGACACAGGGACACAACTACAATGGCACGTAACAACTTACACGCGCGCGGGGGGGCTTCGGGGGGGTTGCGAAGCGCCCCCACCAACTAGGTGTTGGGATGGCACGAAGCGCCACCCCAACAGCTAGCATATATATACATATTTACATTTTCTTGTAAACAATCTAAAACTGGCTGCAAAAGTGCAAAGAACTTACAGATATTCCATGCAAGATAATTGACACTTCATATTCTGGTTATTTACCGGCCATATTTTTTTTTTGTTAAAATTGACCATAACTAACCGCGAACGTATGCAATGACTTTAGCGTCAGTGATATGTGACTTATTTGCGATTGATATATTGATCATTGTGACAGTGAATCACTAGCTAGCATGCAATTAATATCAAGCACAAATAAGTGAGGTTTAGACTTGCTTCCTCAAATTATTTAGTCAAGAAAATAACACCTTTTCAGCCTTTGACGGAACAAATTGCGGTTTTTTAACACCGTCCTTGATTGCTTTTAAGTAAAATGAAATCTCATATAGTAATTTTAAACATTTTTTTAACGTCATTGAATAGAGAATATAGTTTTATCTATTATTTAATAAAACTATATTAAAACTATAGAGCCAGAAGTCAGCTAAGGGTACGGGAAGTGGGTAGCTGGACTATTTTTCTGGGTATCATATTAGTAAGAAATCTACTTTTAACTTTATTTTTGTCAGAGGAGGAACTCATTTTGCAAATGTTTTCTGGAAGTTTCAAATTAAACGAGCTAGACTACTAGAAACAAGAAACCTAAACAGCCTTGGGAGGTCCACTCCTTTGAATAGCCCCCCTCCCCCAAATGTTACCATTTTAAGGTGTTTTCTCCAATTTTTTATAATTGTAATACAATTCACCTATTTGTTTTAAATTTGTTCTGAAAGGTTTATCCCCACCCTTTTCAGAATATCGGACTTACGTGCTTTCAGAGATCCCTAGAATTCACAGTTGGTTATATGTATATATACACACACACACACACACACACATATATATATATATATATATATATATATATATATATATATATATATATATATATATATATATATATATATATATATATATATATATATATATATATATATATATATCATCACTTCCGTCACATTACAAATTTATCCCCAAAAGGAGGGGCTGTCATCCAATAAGCAATCATATTGGGCGCTTAGTCTGAAGGCCTTTCAGTCACTGAAGTAAAGTTAGGGGGGAAATCCCCCATCCCCTCCATAATTATCTGAATATTCAGAATAGAAAATATTGGCATGAAAATGTGCTTCTTATGGCTGCCACTCCTTCTTACCTTAAGCACAGCTACTTTTTCCTTTTAAACCAACCAGATACTTTCGATTCCTTTGGTTGAATTTTAACCTGTCTTCCTCCACTTATTTGAGACGGGGGGCTTGGTTCGTCCTCATCCACTTCTCGTTTCCGAGGAGGTCGAGGTGGCTTTCCTCGAGGTCCAGATACTTGTTGAGACGTGGGAGGTGGCTGACGGTTGCTTTAAAAAATTGTTTCCTATTTATTATGCGCTCAAAAATGAATTGTAAAAATAAGCTTTTTCGTGAAAAATAGAACATCCGTCGAGCGGTAAATTTTATTGACAAAATTTTCATACTCTGTCCAAAATTCCCCAACACACAAATCTGATACAACCCCCAAAATAGTAGAATATCGAAAAAAAAGAAAGGCTAGATAAAAGGGACTACGAGGTTCTCCACTGTGAGGGTCACGACTTAGATGATATTGGACATCAGACTCTTAAAAGAGGTTATAGTTTTCGTCAGTTCATTTCAGTTTTTGCTACTAGGTTATACTTTTTAAAGTAGGTTTTATCTTATTGGAAAACAGAATTATACATACTGTAACCACACTTCAAAATGTATCTTTTAGACTAATTCTACAAAGCATAATGCTTTAGAAAAAAAAACATAGTTTTTTCATTACTTTTTAGTGTTTTTTTTTTTTTTTTTTTTTTTTTTTTTTTTTTTTTTTTTTTTTTTTTTTTTTTTTTTTTTTTTTTTTTTTTTTTTTTTTTTTTTTTTTTTTTTTTAGTACATTGGATCTTTTAAATACCCCAAGAAAAACCACAGATAAAGTTAGCCTACTATAGGCATAATTTTCGAAAAAAATACAAACCTTTTTTTTCACTACTTTTAATTCTTTCCAGTAACCAAGGCCATATCCCAGGGGGGAGCGTAACGGATCAAAACCCCTCAGAAATTTTGTCTGGCTTATCTCTTTTTAAGCCAACCCCCAGAGACCCTCCCCCCCACGAACAAAAATCCTGGGTATGTACTTGGCTTTAACCATGCTTTTAAAAAGTTTCTTGTATAAAAATGAAACAGGTCGTATTTAAAACGGTGACATTCATACCTTTTTTTAAATTATAAAACTACGAAGCGTGAACATCAACATCAATAGCTATTTTTTAGTGACGTAAAAAAAGATAAATTACAGTCTAATTTTCAAGGTTTTCATTATGCATGCGGTTTAAATCAGTCCAGGTATTAAAATACTATGCTCAAATGCAAAAGAAAAAAGGTGCTAAATTGTTTAAATTAGCTTCTGGCCTTTGGTTGTCAAGCATCACTTTATTCTGGAACCTTGAGCAGTGTTGAGCGTTAATGTGCTGCAAAAAGTATTTTATCATCATTTGCATTTTAGACATTCACGGATCGAGCGAAAAAAAAAAATCAAAATGTTATGAAAGTTCATTTTTTCATGCACGTTTCCTTGTTTTACTCAAGGTCATTTAGGGGGATAAAACATACTGAAAAATGTGCTTGTTGAAGACTTAACCAAAATTGTAAAATATCTCTCAGCGAAACATGTAATATAGTCAATATAAACAAACCTCTCCGCAGAATACCCTTTCACGAGCTCTTGTTCTTTACATTGATTTAATTTGTGCGTCTTGCCGTGCCACATTTCAAGATGTCTTTTTTAGACTAATTTTACAAGATGTAATACATTAGAAAAAAAACATAATTTTTACATCACTTTTTAGTTTTTGTTTTTTTAGTACATTAAACCTTTTAAATGCTTCAAGAAAAACCACAAATAAACTTACTCTGGTATTTTGGATAACTTGCAGTTTAATCCAAAATACATAAAGAGGGTAATTGAAACTGGCATGTGTACAAGAATTAGTTTCGGAGGGGATCTAATTATGTGTATAAGAAATAATCTTATAGTTTGAATAATAAGTGCCAAGTAATGGACACCACATCAAAACTACAGAGAATTGAATTATCCTCAAATGTGAAATTTTTTAACTTATTAGTAAGATCAGTGGATTTTTTTTATAAATGATTTTTGTGTTCCCAAGAGTGGACGCACTGCCACTGACAACCACTTTCTTAATTTTGCCACTGGTGATGAGAAAGTTGATACAATGGGACGAAGGGAGGGAGGATTTACGACTAAGCCAGGCCATTAGTCCGCCTCCTTTTCACATCCCTGACTTGAGGCGCTTGGGCCATGATGTGGCTTCGTCCATTTCTGGTAAGTAAAGACCTACTTAAAAACAGAAAATATAAATACAAATGACGTTCCTAGAAGAACCAGAGGTTGTTTGCCATGAACTGTTAAAAAGACTATTCCCTATAAAAAATTCTTAAAAACGTAAACATTACATGCAAAAGATTGGATAAAGGCTCGCGTGGTTTTAACTTTGGGCAAACCTTGAATAATTTCAGCCCATCTGGTTCTTCATCTTTCCCTGAGACGGTTCCATCCATTGGCAGCTAGGTCGTAAAGGCTGATAATATTGGGAGAGGGTTGGCATAAAGACGAAGAAGATGATCGAATTGTTGAAAAGAAGCACGAGCCGATTTGCATCAAGAAGGAGGGATTTTAAAGACGCGAAAAATGTCTTCGGTGCGCATTGTGGTGTAATATCCGATACGTCATTGATCCTTTTCAGTTGCATCCAAGTTACATACCCGAAACTTCTATCAATCCATGAACAAAACCATGGCGATCCTTGCCATGGTTTCTGTGTCCACGGCTCCATTTCAATATATGATTGATCCGAGGTAACTGAACTGCTTTACTAACTCAATAGCCTGACCGGATATCGGAGCTGGTTTCTGGCGTTTAGATGGCGTTTGCTCAGCAGGGATTATTTTATTCTGCGCACAGATTATGGTCGAAAGTGCAAAAAGTAGGGTAAAGTATCATCAGTTCAAGAAATGCAAGGGGGAATGAATCGAATTTTTGAGATACGGGGAGGGGGGTTCTATTGTTTTTTTTTCAGTTTTTTCGATGAAGAAACCAGATAAGGTATTTTTCAACGAAAAAAAGGTATGTTTTCAAATCCAAATGGAGGAGAGCAAAAAAATGTACAAAGCTGGGGAGGGGTAATAAAGTAAATGGGACAAAAATATAGGCTAGGCAATGATCGCCCCTACCCCCAAATGACACCACTGACAGGGTCGAAGGTACAGAGCAGAATAAGCTTAAGATCTGCCACAGAAAGTGGGTAACCCTTTAGGTTAAAACGAAAACAGATTGAAGCGGGGAATATGTGTGTTTTGAAATCATGTTCTCTAACCCCTTTCTCCTATATACTTGGTCAGCTTCAAGTGTCTACGAAGAATTTCTTTTCTGCTTTCAATCAACTTTCGTCAAGAATTATAAAAAAAAAACTTTCATAAAATAAGGATTGCGTGACAAAATGAATGAAAACATAATTCAGCAAAACTGTCATGCCAACTCAAAGGGCTGGTCAATATTCTGATAAGATAATCTCGTAATTATAGTACACATTGAAAAAAAACATATCTATTGGGTTTGACGTTAGGGTAGAAAAATACATCTTTTCTCATTAATGCTGCCTTCAGTTCGCTTCGTAGCTGTGATTATACAATCCTAGATTGCGACTCACGACTGAAAAAAATTGAAAGATATTGCAGATGCGTCTTTTTGATAACTTGGATGCATATAGTGTCTTTTGACTTAGCTCAACACAGCCCCGAATCCCCAAAATTTCCCTTCAATACCCTTGGTGTTTTGGGATACACCCATGATCCAACATACTCCCCTTCCCCAAGGATAAATCCTGTATATTATAAATGGATAAGCTGGATAATTTAAACTCCTTGCTCTTGGGATTCTGGGAACATGGTATCCCCAGAGGCATTACTATTAGATTTTGTGACTATTTCGAGCAATATGGCTTTTTAAGATTTATATCGGTGAAAAGGGGAGCATCTTAGTTGCCCCCCATGTTGCCATGCGTTCCTTTCTCAGCTCCTCTCTCAACATCATTTTGAAGTTCCAACGATATGCTCTAAGCCGTCCCTTAGATATTGTTATTCTATCCTTTTGACAGTCCTCCTACATAAAGTGTGTTTGATTTTGTTTGACATCTCCCTAACCACTTTTTACGGGTTTTACCTTGATACCCTTAGTTCTTTTGGAGACTCAGGATAAAACATGCCCCCTTTTCTCAATAACCAGCCTTATATAGAAACAATGAACAGCTTGTATAATGTACAACACTTGTCCCAAGGGCTGTGGGGGTTTGTCATCCCTGGAAGCATAGTAATTTGATTTTTTGACTGTTTCGAGTAAGATGACAATTCCAAAATTTTGATCAGATGTTTTGCGGAAGATTGCAGCTTAAAGGGCGTGGGAAGCTCTTGTGCCATGCTGTGAAGGTTCCTGGCTTCTTTTTGTTATTTTTTGTTCCATTTTCTTTAGCTGTTCAGAGTCATTTATCATATTGTGTAATTTTGCACGTGTGATAGATACTAAAAGTCAATTCCTCCTTCCTGTTTATTCTTTACAGGCTCTTACACGCTAAACTAACACGTTCCTTGATTCCATTTTAATTTTGCTTTGCTTTCTAATCGCAAATTCAATTCAATGCAAATTCAATGTGGGTTTCACTGCTTCTTATTTCATACCTTTTTTGTAGCTGTTCGGAGTCACTTATCATCTTTTGTAATTCTGCATGTGTCATAAATACAAAAAACGATACGACCACCCCTGGAGGTAAAATTATATATTTTTGCTCTTTGAATGTATGTAAATGTGTCGTCACTCACTTGAATGTTCCCCGGTATGAATTCAATTCCTCTTTCCTGCTTATCCTTCACTGACACCAAATTAACTTCATTCAGTTCCAGGGTGGTTAAGGAATTCAGACGTGAATTCATTTTCTCCTTCTTGTGTATCTTTGCAGAAACAAAAATAACAATATTCATTCTAGGATAAAAAATCAGTAATTTCAATTGAACTAAATAATTACGACGTGAATTCAATTCCTTCTTTATGTTAAACCTTAACAGACGCATGCACGCTAAATCAACACGTTCCTTTTTTCATTGTAATTTTGCTCTGTCTTATAACAGCATATTTCATTGTCCAACGTTTTTCTTTGCAATTTAACGTGATTTTTGCTGTTTCTTGTTCCATGCCTTTTTCTTTAGCTGTTCAGAGTCATTTGTCATCTTTGGTAGTTTTGCATGCGTCATACATAGACCTACTAATAATGATGTGACTACTACAATAGGAAACATAATGTAATTTTATGCACTTGAAATGGGTTCATAAATATGACGTCATACATACGATTTTTTTTTTTAACAAAGGCTCTAAACAAATTTTCTCAAATTCGTGAACTATCTAGATCGTTATTTCAGGCTAGAATATCCCAGGGTGCCTTTCGATATCTTTCTTCAATAAAAATACCAAAAAAAGGTATTTCCGAAAATTTAGAGGGGAAACAATCTAGGGGACAATTAACTTCCTCCCCCAATTGACGCGCCCACCCCCTGAAATCCAAAATTTTGTCAAATTTCTGAATAATTTTCACTTATATTATAAAAAATTGTGTTATTGACCACCTCAGAAAAATTCCCCTTGCGTGCCTGACCTCACGAACGTACCACAAAGTTAAGAACAAGTTTTGCGACCAATAAGCCCAGTAAGACCAGTATTTAGGGCGGGGGGTAGGGGGTTTGAACCCCCGATCCCCCGAAATGTTAGTCCGACGTGTAAAATTGTAACAAAAGTGAATACGAACAAATTTTCGATGCGTTTTTAAAGTTTGGCATTATAAATATAGTGCATTATATAATGCATTATAAATATCGAGCTATAAATATAATGCATTCTGCGCAGCCTGTTTTCCATTATTCCTTTGTCGCAGTTTCTATAACTTTGTTTCTACAGTATTATATTATCATCATGTTTTGGTATATTTCATCAGGATAACCTAACTTCGCTTCTTGTGTGTGTTCCCAACAAGCGATAGGTACCTAATTTTTTTTGCAAACCCTCCCTCCGAAAAAATACCTTTGTGACCCCCCCCCCAAAAAAAAAATCCTGGATACGACCCTAGTGACCAGACTTGCTAAAAAATTTAGCTTATCTAAACCAAGTTTAGGTTATGAAAATGAAACTTTCAGGGATGAATCTACAGACTAAAGTATGTCCCGGGAGGCCTTTTGAAGCAACTACCTCCACTCCTTCTTCCTCTAGAGGGCCCTGACCTTAGATGACCTTTAAAGATATGTGTTATAAAAATGAAACCTTGCAAAATAGAGGTACAACAAAATTGTTTTCAGCTTCGTAACTTCGCTCAATTCCATTTTATAAGGTTTTAAAGATATGCAAATATATTTCCCAAATTTTGAAAAAAAAACATTGATATGGCTCAAAATTCTACTCAAATAACAGGAATCGCATTTTCAGAACTAAAGGCAGAGAAAGGGCAACTGGTAACTGAAAATTAAGGTAAAACGTTGTTTTGTCAAAATTTCAATAGGTATATAGACCTGTCATGTAGACAAATTTCAGGGCCTTCTAGAGGGAGATGGAATGGAGGTGGTACTTTAAAATACCTTCCCGGGACATACTTTAGCCTGTAGACCCATCCCTGAAAGTTTCATTTTCCTAACCTAAACCCTTTCCGAGATAGCAAGAAGTCAACTAACTAGCATTTTACCGAAAAAACATATCTTACCTATTGATGTAAGGTATTTGCTCAGGGAATTACTTTGTCTCATTTTAAATACTTTTAAAAGACAAACTTTTTCTACAGTAACATGTAATTATTACACAATGGTTCCTTGTCTTATCTAATATTCCTTCAATATTTGTTCCTAATATATCCGGTATGGTCTAGTGGCTAGGATAGCTGGCTCTCACCCAGCAGGCCCGGGTTCGATTCCCGGTACCGGAAAATTTTAAATTTCCTGTGTTAGGTTTCACTATTTCTTTCGCTCTTACTTAGTACTTACTTTTATTTTTCAAACTGAAGAAAAGTAGGATGTTCCTTTCTAAACAGAAAAAATATATATTTCCAAAATTTCCATCTTCGTCATATGGAAAAAAGTAACTGTTAAATGGAAAACTGTTAAACGTCACTGTTAAACGTCAAAATGGAAGATAATTGTTAATTCATAACAAAACAAGAATTCTGGTATAGAGACCCCCTGAAGAGTTGCAGCAACTGTGGGTCATGGGATTCATGGGTTACAGTTCTTGGATTACAAGCTACAGTATCTGTCGGTTTGGAATCGAACCCTCAAACAGCACAGCAAAAATCTTAGCTGCTAATCTCTAATGAACATAACTCACATAGTAACGGTCATTCTCATGGATTTAGTCATTCTTATAGATCGGGTACGGAAACCAACATCGTAGCTGTAGATGTATACTATGGAGTAGTGAGTTGAGTTGAGGATGAAAAGAAATATTTATACCTATACCCTCTCTTCTCCCAAATAGATTGGATGATTCGAAAACAATATGTACAACTATGCACAATTATGAACTTTTACCTCCCAACTGGTTTGTATTTCATGCCCCCTTTTGGTATGATAGGAGTTTAGGGGTCTCTTATTCCCCGCCACAGAGGCCAAAGGAATAGCCTACTCGAGTGAAAAGACATATCAAGGACACTATGTGTTACTTTCCACTAGTTTGGCTGAGATTTGGCAAACCTTTCTGGTTATTTTTCTCAGGCACTTCACTAGAATTTACTTCTGGAGGGGGGAGGGTGGGGAGGCATAATACATAAAATTTATAATCTGAATAAAAAGTGCCCAGCAATTTAGAAAAAAAGGATTTCGGGAAGATCCCGATCCTGAGGGTCCCCTTTGCGTCTGTACCTTATTGTTCTGATGATATGAGTTTGAAAACCCCTCAGATTCTCCCCCTACGAAGTTTGGATTGGGTTCCGATCAAAAAAGGCATATCTTCGTCATTAGCTTGTATTTCCAACGAAGTTTCGTTAAGACCCAATAACTCATTTTGGTAGATGTCTTATAACAATAATTTAAGATATCTTTGACCCCACAAAAGTTAAAATTTGTTTACGGTAAAGTTTTTTATAGTTTTGAAAAGTAGAGTTGCGAGAAAGACTCAAGCTTTAGCGTAAAGAGTGGGGCGTTGAGGAGGGGAGAACCCCTATCATATAGGGAATAGTATCCGCTCATTTTATGTTTTAATGTTGCTCCTTACTTTCAGTTAGAAAAACTTACTTTTATTTAATTTCTGAAAGTTTTTGAATTAATGCAGGTTTTGATTTTGGTTCATCATACATGAATAATTAAAACAAAATTTGCAGATTAATTTCATTTTTTTTGGCCAAATGGCTTTCTCATAGTTTTGATCAGACCATTCTGAGAGAAAAGGGGCGGGGAGGGGGCCTAGTTGCCCTCCAATTTTTTGGTTACTTAAAAAGGCCACTAGAACTTTTAATTTTATTTACGAACGTTATGTATTAGTAATGGATATACGTAACTTACGAATTAACTTACGTAGCAAACTTTTATATACGTATTTTTATTACCTATATGAAGGGGTTCCCCTCGTCAATACCTCGCTCTTTACACTGAAGTTTGAAGCTCTTGAAGTTACTAAATTACTGAAATTATTAAAAACATTTTAGCGTAAAGAGCGAGGTATTGAGGAGGAAACCCCCCCCCATATACGTAATAATTTATGTTCGTTTTAAGTCTTACTGCTGCTCCTTGCTTTCAGTCGAAAAAACGTGTTTTTTTATTTACTTTCCGATTGTTTTTTTTAAATAACGCTGGAAAAACCAGCGCCCCTTCATGCAAATTCTCTTCCCCCATGATAAAGTTATCCATGAAAAGATCCTCCCACGTAACCCCCTCCCCACCACCAGAAAAAATCCCCCTTGAAAACTTCTGTATACTTTTCAATAACCAATACTACATGTAAACAATGGGCTAAGTTCATAACTTGCATCCCTTCCCCCGGGGACTGTGGGGGATTAAGTCGTCCTCAAAGATACAGTTATTAGATTTTTGATTATGCTGAACAAAATGGCTATCTCAAAATTTTGATCCGGTGACTTTGGGAAACAAATAAGAGTGGGAGGGGGCCTAGTTGCCCTCCAATTTTTCTTGTCACTTTAGAAGGGCACTAGAACTTTTAATTCTCATTAGAATGAGTCCTCTCGTGACATTCTAGGACGCCTGGGTCGACACGATAACCCCTGAAAAAAAATTAACACGCATCCGTGATCTTTCTTGCAAAAAATACAAATTCCACATGTTTGCAGATAGGAGCTTAAGTTCTATTCCAACTTCTATTGACTTATATTCTAATGATTATTTTGTCGTTTTTGTATAGGCAACAAATTGTAATATTATATTCCTGAAAAAGTATTTTGCAATTTCTATTTAGTTTAATAATGTTATTCTTATATCATGCCAAACCATTCGTGCTAATAAAAAAAGAAATAAAACGAACACAAACGCCATTAGAGAGTCGTTTACTTTATATCACTATCAAAATTCCTTTCTTCAGCTTTGAGTATTCGTGGCGGCAGGCCAACCATTTATGGACATTGTTTGCTCCATATTTAGTAGGCCTCTAGACGTGAAAATAATCCCAGCGATGAACCTGAGCAGAAAAAAACCTACAATAATTAACCACCGCCCTAGACCCACCTAAGGCTTAATTTAATACCAATTTTATAATGGGAAGATTACAACCAAATTAGGAAAGGGTCGTTGGCCGGATAGCTTCTTCAAAATCAAGTATTTCGCATCTAGTTTTTTCGCCATTTGTGTAAAGCTAACAATCAAGACAGGTTAGACGCATACTGCCTCAGTAACAACCGGAAGGATTGATCATGGATTATATCCAAGCTGTAGCATAACCCTTTTGCGGTGACATTGTCGATAAACAATCTTATCAGTGGCGCCACTTAGAGGTGGCAAGGGATTTTGTGTTTTTGCCCCCTACATTTTATTGCCCCTCTGGATTTTGAGAATACTTTTTTGGTATTGTCATTCAAAAATGATTGTTTTCGATATTTTCAATAAAAAAAATCTGATAAACAACAAAATCACCCCCCTCCCCGTTACATTTTGAAGAATATCTTTTTTGGTAAAGAATAACCTTTTTGATAAAAACATCTTTTTTTCATTGTAAATACCTTTTTTGTTTTTAGTTCAAGAAAAAAACGAAATCTCCCCTAAATTTATAAAAAATGCCTTTTTATATATTTTCATTAAAAATAAACTTTTTGGGGGCATTTTCTCTGAGAAAATTGGAAAAATTTTCCCACTAGATTTTGAAAATACATTCCTCCCCCTTCCCTTACATTTCGTGAATTTCCCCCCCCCCCCCCACTGAAAACAACCCACAGTTGAAATAGTTAATATGATTAAGCCGGAAAAGGAAGAACTAAAGATTTGAGAAGAGAAAAGCAGTTACTTTAAATGTTTTATATTTATTATGAGATTGATCTTCTAGGTAAAGTAAAACACGGAGAAGTGCTTAATTATCTACGTCTTTTTTCTCCTAAGTGCAGTGAACTTTGATAAACTCGGGCAAATTTTACTGCGTATAGCTAAAGCCTTCAGAATTTGATCTAACAGAAAAGCTGTACAGACAGTGAAAATTACCAAGTAGAGATAAATCTAATAGAAAAACTAAACTACTCAACTGGCTTGGAAAAAAAAAATGTTGCTTAGTTCCAACGAAAATAACGCGCGAAAATTATTGTTGAACCACATTCGGCGATCAACAAATCTGTTCTCACGATTGTTGACAACGATGTGTTTGCCTAAAAATACTTTATGAAGTCAGTAATGTCGGTAATCAGTCAGGTTTTGTGCGATCCGTGTTCTTTATAAATCCGTATGTTTAGCTAAAAATGTGCGATCCGTGTGTTTACATAAAAATGCCTGGGCGAAGTCAGTCATGACGATAATCAGTCAGGATTTGTACGATCTGTGTTCTTTATTGATCTCAATAATCATGTGTATAAAAGCCAACAATTGAAATGGCAAGGAATTTGTTTGATGAAACAATATCAAAGGACGAAAAATTGTAGAAAATCTTGGTTTTCATATAAGTTTAGACCCAAGATGGAGCGAGGAGGCAAAAATGTTTTTATTTTACTGCCCTTGGTACTTTAAGGAATATTGTAAGGGCTTGCGAAAATAAGTCGCAAAAACAAGCCAATGGAAGTAAAGAATATTTTTTTACTCGAAAGAAATTAACAGTCACTTTTCTTTTTATCTTTGGCAGGGGTTGGCAAGGGATTAACTTGCTACACGGCAGGAGAGTAACTCCTGCCGAGAGGGTAACTCCTAAATTTCAGTTTGGCGGGGGGAGAACGAGGTATGAGAGGGGCTCTCATACCTCGTCCCCCCCCCCCGCCAAACTGAAATTTAGTTTCTTCAAAAATCTTTTCAAAACTAATATAAGCCTGCATAATTCAATCATCCACAGAAACGGGTCAGTTTTCTTAGGTAGGCTATATCTTTACCTTTATGGTACTATATGGCTCATTTTTTAGTTTTCACTATCATTTTCACTCGATTTGGAAAATTGGCTCCAACTTTGCCCCCCCCCAGGAATTTTGACAAAATTACGCAACTGATCTTTGAATAGACGCTTTATAATTTACTACGCATTCTCTTTTATAACTAAACGTAATAGGATTTTTTCCGCATTATTTTTGGGATCTATCTAATTTTTAAATAGCAATTGCGCAAACTATATTAAAAAAAAACATACGTGCTTACATGCGACCTAATATGTAATTTAGTTATATTATTGTAAACAAAAAGCATATTTTATGTATTTGTTCTTTGTTAACTTTTAGTCATGCAAACCTAATAAAGTTTGTTTACAAAATCGCAAACGACTGTAATTAGAAAAAAACAAACTATATCATTAACATTTTCAAAAAATATCTTTAAGAACATCAAAGTGAGGTAATGGCTGGATTCTTTTTACACATTAAACAAAAAAAACAAGTTTTTTAAATGAAAGTAAGGAGCGACATTAAAACTTAAAACGAACAGAAATTACTCCATACATGAAAGAGGCTTTTCCTCCTCAACGCCCCGCTCTTTACGCTAAAGTTTGACTCTTTCTCATAACTCTACTTTTTAAAAGAGTAAAAAACTTAAGCGTAAAGAGCGGGGCGTTGAGGAGGAGAAGCCCCTTTCATATACGGAGTAATTTCTGTTCGTTTTAAGTTTTAATGTCGCTCCTTACTTTCATTTAAAAAAACTTGTTTTTTTTGTTTAATTTCTGGACGTTTTTGAATTAATGCATGTTTTGATCTTGGCTCTCCGCACATAAATAATTAAAACGAAATTTGCATATTAATTTCTTTTGACTAAATGACTTTTTCATAGTTTTAATCGGAAGATTTTGAGAAAAAAGGAGCGAGGGAGGAGGCCTACTTGCCCTCCAATTACTTGATTACTTAAAGGCATTAACTTTAAATTTTTTACGAACGTTTTCATAAGTAAAAAATAACGTAACTTACGAATTAACTTACATAGCGAACTTCTGTATTCGTTTGTATTTATTTCGTATATAAGGAGGCTCGCCCCTCGTCGATACCTCCCTCTTTATATTAAAGCTTAAATTTTGTCTCAATTCCTTAAGAATAACCCGTGAATCACAAAGGCCGTAGAATAAGTAGTTGTAATTACTAAAAATACTTTAGCATAAAGAGCGAGGTATTACGAGGAGGTAAACCCCTCATGTGCGTTATAATGTCTGTTCGTTTTCAGTTTTAATGCTGCTCCTCACTTTCAGTAGAAAAACTTTTCATATTTATTTTTTCATTGTTTTTTAAAATAATGCTAGAAAATCCTGCGCTCCCTCCATTGAAAGTCTCTGCCCCCATGAGAAGTTCCTCCATGGAAAGATCCTCCCAAGTAACCTCTCCCCTTAAATCTACCCCCAACCAAAAAAATCCCCCTGAAAACGTCTGTACACTTCCCAGTAACCATTATATATGTAAACACAGGTCAAAGTTTGTAACTTGCAGCTTCTCCCATGGGGACTGCAGTGGAGTAAGTCGTCCCCAAAGACATAGTTATTAAGTTTTTCGACTATGGTGAATAAAATGGCTATCTCAGAATTTTGATCCGGTGACTTTGGGGAAAAAATGAGCATGGGAGGGGGCCTAGATGCCCTCCAATCTTTTTGGTCACTTAAAAGGGGCACTAGAACTTTTAATTTCCGTTAGAATGAGCCCTTTTGCGACATTCTAGGACCCCTGGGTCGATACGATCACCCCTGGGAAAAAAAAAAAAAAAAAAAAAAAAAAAAAAAAATAAACACGCATCCGTGATTTGTCTTCTGGCAAAAAATGCGAAATTCCACATTTTTGTAGATAGGGGCTTGGAACTTCTACAAAATGGTTCTCTGGTACGCTGAATCTGATGGTGTGATTTTCGTTAAGATCGTATGACTTTTAAGGGGTATTTCCCCCTATTTTCTAAAATAAGGCAAATTTTCTCAGGCTCGGAACTTTTGATGGGCAAGACTAATCTTGATGAAACTTACATATTTAAAATCAGCATTAAAATGTGATTCTTTTGATGTAACTACTGGTATCACAATTCCATTTTTTAGAGTTTCGGTTACTATTAAGCCGGGTCGCTCCTTACTACAGTTCGTTACCACGAACTGTTTGATTAGCACGTTTCTCTTTAACAGTATTTAGTTGGATAGATTGTTATTTCAAATTCGCCAGTGTTTCCATTTTTCTTTCCAACAATCTGTAAAACATCGGCAATTTTCACTATCCTCTTTTTTGTCAAGAAATGGGTTTGGAATTTGTTAGACCTCCCAAAAAATCGACAAAAGTGGAAACGCTGTAATTCACTTTCCTGATTCTGAAAATGTAAGGTTCAAATAGAACCAGCAAAAGGAGGCAGGACAAGCTTTCCAAGGCCTAGCCCTGAAAAGGAACCCACTACATTGTCCTTTAGCACAACAATTTCCATTACAAGAAAGAACAAAAGACCAAAGAAAAGAAAAATCAAGAATGTACAAGGCCAACGAGAATACTGACCGGAACAATACGAATACTTTGAGAGAGAAAACGCTTCCCTTCTTCAGCGCTATGTGAGATTAAATAAAACAAACAACAAGTTTTTAACTGAAAGTAAGGAGCGACATTAAAACTTAAAACGAACAGAAATTATTCCGTATATAAAAGGGGCTGTCCACTCTTCAACGTCCCGCTCTTTACGCCAAAGCTTTTTATTGTTTTAAAAAGCAGAATGTGACAAAGAGTCAAACTTTAGCGTAAAGAGCGGGGCGTTGAGGAGGGGACAGTCCCTTTCATATACAGAATAATTTCTGTTCATTTTAAGTTTTAATATCGCTCCTTACTTTCAGTTAAATAAACTTGTTTTTTATTTCATTTCTGA
>NC_088875.1:42331290-42456909 GCF_032884065.1 Artemia franciscana
TATATTTAAAATCAGCATGAAAATGCAATTCTTTTGATGTAACTATTGGTATCAAAATTCCGTCTTTTAGAGTTTCGGTTACTTTTGAGCCGGGTCGCTCCTTAGCCTACTACAGTTTGTTACCACGAACTGTTTGATCATGATAATTTTATATTTTGCATTAGCTTATTATTATTATTTCAAATGTTACCCAAGTGTTTGAAAGTTGGCTTTCCCTTAAAATCTACGAGGGCTGAAAATCGTTCAGAATAAATCAATAAGAATTCTAGTTTATTTTTAAGCTCACTCTAGGAAGACTGAAAAATAATCTGAAACTTGAACGTTGTTTTCATTTCTTGACATTCTTGATTTAAGACAGATTTTCCATCAAACAGTTCGTGGTAACGAACTGTAGTAAGGAGCAGCCCGGCTCCATAGTAAACGAAACTCTCTCCCTCTCTCTCTGAAAAAAGAAAAGATTCCGTGTATGGGTGGCCATGTACAGAAAGTTGATCCGCCCTTGTTCTTGTTCTTGTTGTGTATTACAAACAAGTAATAGTACCAACGACTTGACAGAGTCTTTCACAAATTTAAAAAGTCTTTGAAGGTTTAAAGTATGACGGAGAGATGAAAAACAAAAACATTAAAGACCCTTTGAGCAATAAGCTTGAGCATAAATAATCTGATTTGCATTAACCTTTCCGGGTTCATGAAGTTGTCAAGCCAAATAAGAAAAAGCACATTTAGCTTTGATTTGATTCCTTTTCATTGGTATTTAAAAGTTTGGGCGGATAGACACAGAATAAAATTCAATCACAATAAAACACTGAAAATAATGATCTTGCCTGTTCCGTTCAGTTTAGTTCCTTTTATTATTACAACAAATATTTACAAGAACACTATACCAATGGCCTTCATAAGGCTCCATGAGGCTAAATAACACTGGAAATTTAAAACAAATAAACAGACGAATTCACTTCATTAAATTAATGCATTTATACAAAAAACTCAAGCCACAAGAGAAGATATCAATCCCTGATCGATCCCCACGTTTATAACTTATCGATCCTTTGACCCCTGTCCTGTGCCTAGGGCATAGACAGCTACCATCCAAGCTCCGGTAATAATGATAATGATAATAATGATAATGATAATAATGATAATGATAAGCGAATGACTGCTTCGGATTTCATACGAGAGTGTGTTCCATGGAAGGACGCGACTGAAGGATTAAAATCAGACCTGACTGTTTCCGTTCGCCGAATTTGCATGTGGCTTCTATTTCGAAGCGTATACGAATTTTTATCTTGTGCAAAATCTTGGAAAAAGATTCAAAGCACCTAGGCAGCTCACCATGGAGGAAATTAAAAATAAGGGTTGTAAACGACATAGTATATAAAAGCGTCTGTAGTTAGGAGGTCATGTTGAGAATGCAAATTTGTTTTTTTTTTAATAATTTCAGCAGATTTCTATAGGAATGCTTTAATTTGGAGCAGCAGAGAAGGAAATATTGACATCCAAATAGCGTTACAGTAAGTCAGATATGGTTGAATACGAGAGAAAATACAGTGTATGTAAAATTGATCCCAGAAATGTGTGCTTTAATTTACGAATGATGCCCATATTTTGCGAAACTTTTGCTCTGATCATCTCAATGTGCTTCTTGAAAGACATCTCACATATCTTTCCTGGGTCAGCATAATGGTCCATTAGATGTCTGAAGTACAGAAAACGATGGAAATATCTGCTTCGTCCTTGAAAATATTAGAAAGTGTGATTTCAATGCATTCAGAGCAAGCAAGTTGGAGTCAAACCATAAGTATATTTTTCCATAAGAATCCCAAGTTTAGCTCTCAATGCTAACTCAGTCTGCACACCACAGGCGACGTTACTATCATCGGCAAAAGCCACTAGAATTTCATTATTATTAGTCTCATCAGCATTCAAGGGATGAAATTTGTTGCTGCAACACAGATTGCAGCAAACGCTAGGAACTTCATTAGAAACAACATTATAAAGATCATTAATATATATTAATAACACTGTCGGCCCAAGGACGGAGCCTTGTGGCACGCCAAAATAAACATTAAAAGACGGTATAAGATCCGGATCAAACGAGATTTTCCTTTCATGAAGGTAAGATTCAAAACATGTTAAAGCTGATCCTCTTAGCATAAGGTATTTTACCAGATTCAAGGTTACTATTAATGAAATTTTATAAAACTGCACAAGGTTGTTCCGTTGAGTGCTTAGAGCGGGAATCAATTTGGTGCTTCTGCAAAAGTTTCTGAGCTTCCAGAAAGCTAAGAAGTCGTTTCGAATAGGTTTCTCAAAGACTTTTGAGAAAACAGACAGTAGTGAAATTGGTCGATAATTAGATGGATCACTACTATCACCACCCTTGAACAGCGCTATTATCAACTGTGCTAACCAGTTGTACACTGTTAGCCACAAATGTGTACCACTTCTTTTCTTCAACCCTGTTTCGTCTGTACCCACCAAGGCAAATACAAAATTTACTTCGAGATATGATAACATATGGATTTCAGTTCGGGGAGGGGAGACCTTTTTGAAAAAAAGTCAAAAATTAGTTTTTATGCATTTTTCGTTTTTGTGAGTTGGACAAACATTCTTTTAAATGGGAGGGGGAGTCAAACCCCTTATCCCTCTTGACACGCCCTTGCATAGTTGCTTACCAGATTACAACCCTCTAAAAACAGAAAAATATACGGAAAATATGGAGAAAATTATAAAACTCAGAAGTTTCGGAAAAGAACAGGGACCGCAGGCTACCAACTTTTTTAAGCACCTGTCTAGGCCATGCCATATAATTGTAAATCTAGATGTATGTTTATGATCAAGTATATATTTCATGTTGATTTTTCATCTGTTCCATGCCTTTTCTTGTTAATTCACTTAGTTTTAATCACCCTCTCCCCCCACTGAGACGTATTTTCTCAAAACACATATGGGTGCGATAGTCTGATCATATTAAGGATACGTATATCCGTCAGTAGCCAGTAAAATACCAAGAAAGTCCTTAGGGGAGAGGGGACACCAAAAGAATGTCTTCTTGTGGATTTTATCTGATGTTTTCAAGTAAGTTTAGGGCCTGAACTGCTTAAAGGCTCACTGAAAGCATTCAGGTTTTACCCTAGTTAAGGGGGTGCTGACTTTTTACCACAATGTGTACATCAAGGAACGCCACGTGTAACGCACAGTTTCAACACGCTTGGTACAGTCCTAAAATACTTGCAGACTCCCTTAAGCGCTTGACACACTTCTGCCACGTTTGGCACGCGCCACCTGGTGTAAATGATTCCTGAAATTAAGCGACCCTTAACCACAGTAAAATTACATGTTTTTGGTGCTTACACAGATTCCTCACTTCAATATTTCCGCAAACCTCAAAAGCCATCCGATCAGATGATTTGGCTTCCTAAAGGCTGACGATATCCAATAACATTGAGCGGGCGGAGCGTTATCCAATTCAATCCAAGCGCGGACGAAATATTATCCAATCCAGTCCAATGACATTGCGCGGCATTGCACGGGCGTGCTAATTTTTTTAGATAGCCAATATAATTGAAGACTATGTCGGCCCCTGTATTTTGCTGGGAGGGACATATCTGGTGAAACCCAATAGATAATCTGTGGTAAGATAGTATTCTACGCCGTAATTATGTATTTTGTTCTTTGGTTCAAAATCGACAAGGTTATTGAGCTTTTCTTAAGTCAAAGTACTGAAGTTGTTGAGCTTTAATTTGATGATTCCAACCCAACTAAAAATGGAAATTAATAAAATTTCATTAGATTCTTACTAAAGAAGAAAAGAAGTTTACCGAAATTTGGGACACATTTATTTTGTGTCAACTGGAACTACAAATTTATTATCGTCTAAATAAGAAACTAATAACAAGAAACTAATTCAACACTAATTAAATTCTTTCAATAAAAAGCTAAAAGACACTGATAAATAATATCCATTTTTTTGTAGGAAGACCCCCACCCCACCTGGATACAGTGGCTCCATAAAAAATGTCCTGGTTCTTACGAATTTCCCCATTTTCACATGATTTGCCTGTTTTTGGAGAATTTTAGAAACTTGACCTACCCTCTGAAGTAAAGTCCTTCGTATGGGCCCAAAGACACACCTTATGAATAAACTGAAAAGAAAAGTTTCTATTTTCGATGAACTAAATCTTTTAACCCTTAAATAAAATAATTGTTTCTGGTTTGATTTATTATTTTGCCATTCTTTTGCATAAGGTCGTGACAATCGTATGGCTATAAAATAACACTCCCATTAAGTCACTGACAAACCTTATCGGCTCGAAAAAGGTAGGTGCATATTGAAATTTTCAAACCTGTTTTGTGTTCCCTCTGTAAGTTTTTTATGTAATTTTTACAGTCTTCCCCGGCACGTACGCAGATTTTTTTCCTTTTTAGGGGGTGGGGCGAATAATAAAAAGATACATTTTATTTGGTTCTTGAAAAAGAAATATCCAGAAGTTCGGGATATTTTAGGACTTCGGAGGAAGTCGGGCCCGAGGCCCTCCCACCCTACATACATTTGAGAATCTTACAGTGTTAATTCTTCAGCTTATTGGTGCTTTCACACTACGCTGTATAACGTTTCAAACTAGCTTAAAGTTAAACTACGTTAGGTTATGTAATCTTCTGGAGCAAATTTTGTCCTTAAGTTCGATTGTAGAAGACTCGAATTCTATGTTGAATACTACGCTAAGTATGCTTATTTTCGATATGGGAAAGTCAACAGAGTTGGAACGAAATAGAATTTTGGATGAGCAATTAATTAATCTTTCAAAATAAATTGATGACTGCTTCCTATAAAGCCACTCAAGCTTGATCAGAGCTTGAATCTCAATTGCCTTTCCACATTTTTAATTTTTGAATAGTTTGCTTATTATATTTGTGATGGTATTAGACTTACGATTACAATGGTTTCACAAGCTTTTACGTTAGTAGGGTATAACTTGAAATTCGCACTTTACTAGAGACTATAGATAAGCGACGCAACTTAACCCCGTAGCATAGAAAAAAAAACGCACGCAGTGTGAAAGCTGTTTAAGACAACAATTTTGATACCATCCTATCGTTAAGACTCAGTTTTACCTACCGAAATACCGACCATACTTTGTTTGTGATCTGTTGCAAAACCGGTTTCTCTGTGTTCACTCGGAGATAATCATCAGAGCCTGAGTGAGATAAACTTCTATGCAGGCAAATTTTGATTACATATTTAACATATAGAGATGGTTAGGTTACAATATGTATTTAATACAATGCGTTCTAGAGGACTAGCTTTCCATAATCATCTATCACAGTTTCCATAATTTGGTTACTGAAGTTTTATTTTAAATAATTTTACATAATTTTATTTTCATCATATTTTGGTACATTTTATTATGATCACCCTAACTTAACCTCTTGAGTGTGGTTGGTATATTACGTAAGTACCAAACTAATTTTAAATATTGATTTGCATTTTTAAAAATTAAAAAATACGCTGAAAACATGCAAAAATAGTAAAATTTTCCTATCTTTAATTTTTTTTTTTGTGTGTGTTTGTGCTGTTGCATTGGTGATTTCTCTTTTCATGATAATTCTCCAAGAAATAGTAAAAATGATATCATGCTTCTGGCTTGGTGACTGGGTAGATCTGAAACTAGTGAGTCTAACGATATAAGAATCTTGTCCTCTCGGTGCAAGTCACAACTGTAGGCTTGTCGCAAAATCGCACGTTTCATAGGGTGTACAAACATCAAGTTCCTTTACGCAAAAGTAGCACAACTACAGAGAAATAACCTTATAGCTTAATTATACTGAATTGTAAAAAAAAACTCATTTAAGGTTTGTATTTTTATTATGTTTCGTTGACTATTTGCTTTTTCATTCTTCTTTTTGCACTAAGGAGTTTTTGCTAAGCGGAGTTCTCGTCTGCAATATGTGCAGATTTTTTAAGTATTCATAAGTTTTGGAACCAAAACAGATTGATTAGTTCCATTTCGAAGATTTTTTTCAAACAGTTCGTGGTAACGAATTGTAAGTAAGGAGCGATGTGGCTCAATAGTAACCCAAACTCTAACAAACAGAGTCTTTATAACAATAGGTACATTAAAAGAATCGAATTTTGACACTTATTCAAAATATGTAAAATTCATCAAATTTAATTACACCCATCAAAAATTACGAGCCGGAGAAAATTAGCCAAATTTGCAAAAAAGGGGGAAATCCCCCCCCCAATCAAGCAATCTTAATGAAAATGAAACCGCTGGACTCAACATACCAGAGAACTGTAGGCTACTATAGAGTTTTCAAGCTTCTATGAACAAAAATGTGGAATTTCGCATTTTTTTGCCAGAAAAAAGTTCACGGATGAGTGTTAGTTTGATTTGTTGTTGTTGTTTATTTCCAGGGGGTGATCCTATTGAACCAGTGATCATAGGACATCGGAAGAGGGCTCATTTGATCGGAAATAAAAAGTTCTAGTGGCCATTTTAAGTGACAAAGTCACCTTATCAAAATTTTGAGATACTCGTTTCTTTTTCAGAATAGTCGGAAAGTCTAATAACTATATCTTTGAGAATGACTTAACCCCCGCAGTCCTCAGAGGAAGGGCTGCAGTTTATGAACTTTGCCCATCGAATTATATAGACTAGTATTGGTTATTGGGAAGTATATAGACGCTCTCAGGGGGGGGGGGGGGATTTTTTCTGGTGGTGGGAAGAAGGTCACGTGGGAGGATCTTTAAATGGAAAAATTCATTATGGGGAAAGGGAATTTCCCATAGAGTGTGAGCCAAATTTCCCAGAATTATTTGAAAAAAAAAAAGATCGGAAATAAAATAATAAAACCAATTTTTTTCAGCTGTAAGTAAGGAACAGCATTAAAACTTAAAACTAACAGGAATTATTACGTATATTAGGGGATGGTTCCCTCCTTACTACCTCATTCTTTACGCTGAAGCTTTTTTAGAACTTTTAAAAGAGCTTAGGGTAGAAAAATAGGGGGAAACAATTTAAAAAAAGCCAGTAATTTCTGTTCGTTTTAAGTTTTAATGTTGCTCCTTACTTTCCTTTAAAAAAAACTTGTTTTTTTTATTTAATTTAGTACAAGGATTGAATTTAGGCTCTAAAGAAAACCAAGTTTTTTTCAAAGACAGAGATTTGTTGTCCCGAAGTTTTTAGGTTGCTGTGAGAGATAGAAATATGCGCATTTATATGTTATCCCGAACACACTCAAGAAGTTTGTTCGGTCTGATCTGAAAAAACTGGTTTGTCTCTCTACAATTGGTTATAATTAGCTTAGTCTTAGTGAGAAAAACTATGATGCAGGAATATTTTAATTAAATATTGAATACATAAAGGTGGTTAGGTATTTAATATAATGTGGTCTGGGCTGCCTGCTTTCCATAATTGTTTTTTGTAGTTTCCATAATTTTGTTACTACAGTCTTATATCTTCATCATATTTTGGTATATTTCATTATGATTAACCTAACTTCACTTCTTGAGTGTGTTAGGGATAATATACAAGTTCCGGAATTTGTGTTAGTAACCTGCCAAATGTACTTTTCCTGATATTATGGCTGGGAGTTCCATTTTATTTTTGTTGACTTCTGTAAAAAACCTACTACTACTACTACTACTGAGAACACATTGTAGCGCCAACGATGTCGTCAATTGGGGCGAGGGAGGGGCAGGGGAGGACATTTCATCCCTAAATTTTTGCCACCCCCCTGGGTTTTGAAAAAAATACCTTTGCTGTCTGGTGTTTTTATTGAAAAATGTCCTTTTCGGTAATTTCATTGGAAAACTTAGAAAATGACAAATTTGAATTGCGAGATTTGAAAAAATGTATTTTGCCCCTGTAAACGTCCATGAATTCACACCACTGAACATTAAGTTGCCTCTTAATAAAACATATGTACTCACTCCTTCCTCATCTCACTCTTTTAAGAGCTCCACTTTTCATTCCCTCCCAAGAATTCCTACTTTCGTTCGATTTTTGTATGATCAGGTCCCATTCAAGGACGTCCTTCACATTAGTACGAACTGTGAAAAGTCCAGACGTCACAAACAATTGGCAATCGAACAAGGAGATTCATTTATAACAGTGTGTCATGTAATTCAGTATACTAAATAATCCCATTGTAAATAAGATTATTATAAAAGTATTAAAAACATTACTATCATATAATTATCCGTGTATCTTATCATCCTTTACATGCTTACATTCGTGACTGAATTGGGCTTCTACGTCAGTAATCTGAATTTTCTTCTTAGAGCTTGCTAGTTTTACTTTTGTTAAACAATATTAATGACATTTATCTAATTTACTTGACTTACTTACCAGTGGCAAAATTCCAATTTCAAAATGTTTAAAAATAATTACTTAAAGATGATCATCTCGTCGGAAGTTTTCCGACTTTTATTAAAAATTTTTTTAATATTTTGTATTATTTTGTATTATTTTATATTTATTATTTTTTATATTATGTCTTATTATTTTTTTTATTATTATCTTTCTATTATTTTTATTTATTTTTCTATCAAGAAAAAAAAATAATGAAGAATGAACTTTTGCCAACACAGCAATGAATTTTTTTTCTATATCCCATCACTGATCCAGTTTTGCTTACTTTCCGATGCATAATTCATAAAATAATTTTTATTTACATTGAATTAAAAAAAAATTCTGATAATTACTAATCAAAACCAATTTTATAATTATTTTTGCCTCGTATCACTTCAAGTCTTAAACTACCACTTAAGAAAAAAAAAGAGAAGAAAGCAGAGCTGGAGTTAGGTTTTTTCTCAGATTGAGAGGAGTGGGGAGCAAATGTATACTTTACCACCCCCTGCTGCATCATCAATACTGCAAATATTACGATTTTTCCCATAGATATTACGTTTTTAGCTTGTTTTGCTCCCCCCCCCGGAGTGCTACCCAGGGCACTTGCCCGCTTACCCCCCCCCCAGATTCATCTCTGGAAGAAAGAAGAAGAAAACCATTCAATCAATAGCATAAAAAAGAGGAGTTTGGAGTGACGGGCAGTTTACGAAAACATATTAATAACATGATGGTCTTCTTTTTAATATTTGAAAGTAGATTTTTCACAAATGAAGATGCTTGTTCTAGGGATCTGCAGTATTGCTGAAAATCTTAACTTCTTTGCAATTTAAAACACTATTCAATAACGAATTTGATAGTAAGCAGAAAATATACCCCTGTTTGGAATCAACACGCATCATCTCGCTTACACTATAAAACCCTGGCTCTGAAAATACACCCGCTTTTCATTTTAGGTTGGACCTGGCGAAAACAACTATCTGTTCCTCAATTATACGCATGTAATTTAAAAAGCACAAGACTTTTGACCAAAAACTGTTTTGTTCTACACATTATAAGGTTATATTTGTCTCTTTCGCCAAAGAAAGTTCAAATGAAATCAAGCTGTTCCTCCCCCTGATTATCTATTTAGGAACAACAGAGAAAATGAACAAGTAATGAACCCAGAGCCCCCTATAGGCCTACCTCATATTACCCATATTATTTTGGCAATTAATGTCCTTCTTATTTTTGATTACAACAACATCATTTTTCTAAAAAACAATTAAAGCTTAAAACAAAAAGAATTATTGAATCTTGAAACTAGTCTAGCACCCTCTCATTATCCTACTAAGGGTAATGAGCATAAAAAGTAACTGTTCTATGTTTTAAAGCAAAAAGTCAGATATGTATATATATATATATATATATATATATATATATATATATATATATATATATATATATATATATATCATGAAAAGAGAAATCACCAATGCAACAGCACAAACACATAAAATTTAGAGTTAGAAAATTTAAATAAAGAAGAGAAGAATAATAGACTACGTAAACAGGAGGGTTTCTGGATCCATACTCTTGGTACAGCTTATCCTTTTGGGCTAAATGATCGTGTAGCAAAATATGGTGACATGTCTCAGGTTGTTGTTAAATGTATTGATGGTTTTATGGACCATCCTTCTTTTACTTGTCCTACTAAACGTAAAAAACGATCGAGAGGACATAGGAAAAATAATAGAAAAAATGAATTAGATTTACATATGCTTTCTATAGATCTACGCCAGCTACTTGAATCTAGTGGTATGATTTCTGTAATAAAATGTCTAAATAATTTATCCAAGAGGAATTTAATCAAACTTTTCTGGATTGTTAAGAATAATACAGCTCTTGATTATAATTTTAAAGTAAAATGTGATACAATTTGCATTCTAACTAAAACGAAATTTATTTCAAAAAAGAAAAAGTTTGATAAGATTGGTAATAAGGATAACAGATTATATTTACCTATTAATTTTACTTGTAAGCAGATTGAAGATATTAATTTACCAGAAATTTTAAATCAGGGGCATGTGAAACAGGCCCTTCCTAGTAATTTGAACTATAATGATAGTCCAGTTTTAACTTATAAATTTTCAAAAACTATTGGGCAAATTATTTTTAATTATAATTTATTACTTAAAAGATTAGATAGTGATATAAATTGGAAACCGGTTTGTAATTGTAAGCAACTTGGCCCATTTGTAAATCCTACTTACAAACATGTTATAACAGGGGACTTGTCAATAATAAAGCAAGATGATCTTCAAATTATAATGAATAAAGGGGCTAATTTCCGTCTTTCTCATCATCTGAAACCATCGAGTGTTCTTGATGGCTTGGAAAATGATTTTGATTTATTTATTGATAAGTGGTGTAAGAAAGAGAATAAAAGTAAAGAGAGTTTTCAAAGTTGGAAGAATTTAATTATTAGTAGAATAAGAAATAAAATATATTCTATTGCTCTGGTATTAAAAAGTTTTCGAATTTTAATCCATATTGGAGTGTTAATAATTCACTGCAGGTGATAGAGTCTTTAACAATGGTTTCAGCTAAAAGAATTGAGTCTTTCGATTTTGCGACAATGTATACTAATTTATCACTTAATGTAGTGTTAGATAATTTAAAAACTGTTATCAAGAAATCTTTCCTCTTATCTAGTAAAAGGTTCTTAAAAATAGACACTTATAATAAAAAAGCTATATGGACAAATTGCTTTAATACCACAGTTAACTTGAGATGTCTTAAGACGAGCTTGGATATGATTTTTGAGCTATTAGAATTTGTTTTATACAATACTTATATAAAATTTGGTGGTGATTTGTACAAGCAAATTCCCATGGGAATTCCCATGGGGGGAATGCCAGCCCATTTATAGCTGACTTGTTTTTGAGTCAACTAGAATATAAATATATGATGGATAAGAATAATCCAAATAATTTAAAACATGTTTTGTCAAATAATAAAAGATATTTAGATGATATTTTGGTCTTAAATTGTAAGGATTTCATTGATATTTCTAAAAATATATATCCATCAGAGCTTACTCTTGAACCTAGTCATGGCGCTGGTCATGAAGATCATTTCTTAGATTTAAATGTTAATATTTGTGATAATAATAAATTAAGTTTTAAAATGTATAATAAAACGGATGATTTTGATTTTGAAGTGATTAGTTTCCCATTCCCTGAAAGTAATATACACTCAAATATCACATACTCTGCGTTTTTATCACAGTTACTTCGTTATGCAAGGATTTGTAGTAATTATATTGATTTTAAAAATAGATGTAAAATCTTAAGCCAAAAATTGATATCAAGAGGTTTTTCTGCAAATAAATTAACTTGGCAATTTAAAAAATTTAGTTTTCATTATAACGAACTTTTAAATAAATATCAACAGAATTATCTGGAAATACTTAAAGAAATTTTCAACTAATTTCGGAGGTTCGACAAAAGATGATGCAGCGCCATTTATTTTGAATTGTGTTTCTAATAGAGCGGATTTTTTAAAAAAAAATAGCCACATGGTAAAGATGAATTCTATAATTGTTTAGTTCATTATATATTTTTTTTTTTGCAATGTGTTAATACTTGTGATTTGGTAAATTTTATCATATTTAGTTTACCTATTGTTGCTAAAAAGAGGGATATATTAACAGGATAAGCTTGTTTTGGTGTTACTTGGTTGTTCTACATTTGCTGTTTTTTTTTTCATAGGCGTGTATTTTGGGGTGATACCTGACACGGGGATGCCATGGATATCCTGTGGTAGCCACAACACTTGGCTGGGTAGAGAATTTAAAGTGGCGAAACCCTATAGGCCAGTGTATTCTCCTGATGAGCCCTTGTGTTGGGTTGTTGCCTCTGAATTATTTGTCTTTATTATTTTTTCTATTGTTTGGTAAATGACGACTTATACTTATTGACGACATGACTGCCTGTCCATGGATTATTCTTAATGGTTGATTGTGTTTGGCTATGCTGTTTGACCTATGTGATTGTATGGATGAGTAGGGTTAAGGCCTCATTCAAGTACTTGTCTATATTAATCACTAATTTAGGAAAACAGTCTTCCTTTTCTCCTTCTGTCTCTTTTTTTTTTTTTTTTTTATGTGTTTGTGCTGTTGCATTGGTGATTTCTCTTTTCATGATATATATATATATATATATATATATATATATATATATATATATATATATATATATATATATATATGTATGTATATATATATATATATATATATATATATATATGTATGTATGTATATATATTAATATATATATATATATATATATATATATATATATAATATATATATATATATATAATATATATATATATATTAATATATATATATATATATATATATATATATATATATATATATATATATATATATATATATATATATATATATATATATATATATATATATATATGACCTTTTTGCGGTCTGGGAAATTAGATAAGTTAGGAGAAGAAAACCAGCAGAGCCAAGTAGGGGTTAGGCTCTTTGCCCCCCCCTCCTAGATTTTGAATTAAACCTGTTTTTGGTATTTCCGTTAGGAAATACCCCTTTCGGAATTTTATTTAACCCTTTAGATTGTCAAAAATACATTTCCTATCCCTAAACATTTTCGTGAACTGGTGCTACCAAATGAAGCTTTCACAGATAAAATCAGATACGACATTATGATCTGGAAAGGTGTTTTCAAACTCCCATTTCTATTTGTTCCCTATTTCTAAGGCAGTTTTTCTTAACTTTGGAATATAAATGCGTCCTTTTTTATTTTGGTTCAAGTCTGCGTATTTTTTACTCTAATTCATGAAACATCTGTATAGATTTGAGTAAGATTTTAAGCCATATTGCGACTCTTTTTTCCAAGACACATTTCCCCCCCCCCCCCAAAAAAAAAATTAATTAGGATTTAGCAAAGAATGCGACTCAAAGCATTTTCTGTTGGACCTCAACTCTGCTGGGAATCTACTTCTGAAAATTACTGTTTTAGAAAATTTAGTTTTCAAATTCCAAAAATAGTTAGCTGAATATAAACAAACAGCTAACTTATATTAGCTGAATTTTTATGGACGATAAACGTTGTCGGGTTTAACTAGTTATTTTTGCCTTTTTATTTTCATGATTCAACGTGGCAACACTGATGAAAATGTTGTTCAGCCTTAAAAGCTTCATAAGTTTAAAATAAGCCAAAGGGAAGCTCCCAAATTACTAAAATTTCGCAATTTTTTTTCAAAAATTCAAAAATTTCTAGGCAATTCTTAATCAAATTATCAATTAAAATGTTTTTAATATTAACACACCCCCCCCCCTGAAAAAAAAATTGCTGACGTGCTTGATATAGTATGGTTGCAGAAATTCAGAAGGTAGTAAGTAACCATTTTCACAAACAAATCCATTGAAGTCACTCTAATAAACAGGATGCATTCAATCAATTGGTTCGACATACTTTTTCTACATCTTATTAGTTATCGAGGTAATTAGAAGCTTTAATTTTTTTTAAATACCCCTAAGAAAAGGTTTATTTTTGATAGGGGTATTAACCCTTTTCTTAGCTACATAAATAGTTGGCACATGGTGCTTCCAAAATCAAAATTGCATTTTTCCTACCTACGGTTGGTAAAAACCCATCTTTGAAGAAATTAAATAAAAAAAACAAGCTTTTTAAACTGAAAGTAAGGAGCGGCATTAAAACTTAAAACGAGCAGAAATTACTCAGTGTATGAAAGGGGCTATTCCCTCCTCAACGCCACGCTCTTTACGCTACAATTTGAATTGTTTGAAGAGTTTTTTGGTCAATTAAAAAGGATACTAGAAAATTTATTTTCCGTTAGAATGAGCCCTCTCGCGACATTCTAGTTCCACATTTTTGTAGATAGGAGCTTGTAACTTCTACAGTATGGTTCTCTGATAAGCTGAATACCATGGTGTGGTTTTCGTTAAGATTCTATGACTTTTAGGGAGTGTATCCTCCTATTTTCCAAAATATGGTAATATCCTCAGGCTCGTAACTTTTGGTGGATAAGACTAAATTTGATAAAACTTAGGCTATATATTTAAAAGCAGCATAAAAATCCAATTCTTTTGATGTATCTATAAGTATTAAAATTTGGTTTTTTAGAGGTTCGTTTACAATTGAGCCGGGTCGCTCCTTACTACGGTTCGTTACCACGAACTGTTTGCTAGCTATCCGTTAATTATAATCGAAAATCCCAAACAATTTCTTCTCGATTGTATCTGCTCAAACATAAAATCTATTTTGTGTAACATAACAGCTTTTGGATTACCATAGCTATGTTTTGCAATCACTTACTATCTAATGATGCTAATATATCAAAGGAATATGACAATCGGAGGAGGAAACGCCTATATGGACGAAAAAACAGCCAAACACTTGTAGGGACTATAAATCTCTTCCATCCTGTTTTTTCACAATCAGTTCTGGACAATTAGACATAATAGCCCGAGTTATGGATTCCTATCTCCCATTCACAAATAGGTAATTTAAAATTTTATGGTAGGCCTATGCCTGATTGACTATGTTTTAATCCTCAAAAAGATTCTTATGGAGAGCATTAGTATTGTTTTCACGTTCCTTTTATTCAGCGCCACTTTTACAACGGATGTAATTAGTGAACAAAGGGGATTGTATAGTAAAGAAATATCGGTATATGTAAATATCGGTATCGGTAATGTCGGTAAATATCGGTATTGTATAGTAAATAAATATCGGTATAGTAAGTAAATAAAACAAAACACACTCAAAAATTACACTTATGTTAGATCTCAGAAAATCGGTTTCATGGCCACAAAGACAAGTCACGGGTGATAGAATGCATTGAAATTGTACAGTTTGGGTTATATATTTGCACAAAAGGGGATTGGGGTTAGATTAGGGGCGCTGTCCAAATAGTTTAGCTCAACCCCAGAATGTGCAAATATATGGCCTAAATTTTACTATTATGTAAACTAAAGGTTATATGAAGGTTGTATTTCATTAGGATTAACCTAACTTCGTTTCTTGGGTGCGGTTCTTTTATTTAACAAATATATGCGGTTCTTATATATATATATATATATATATATATATATATATATATATATATATATATATATATATATATATATATATATATATATATATATATATATATATATATATAGATGTATATATATAGATAGATATATATATATAGATATATATATATTATATATATATATATATATATATATATATATATATATATATATATATATATATATATATATATATATATATATATATATATATATATAGAAATTTTAAGAAACGTTATTTGGGCAAGAAATTCAAAAAACGTAATATTAAAAAAACGTGACTTCAAACATTTCTTAAATTTTGGGGACTGTCCTTTTAATCCTTCAACTGTTTTTTCCCACCAGCTATCCAACTGTTGGAGAAACTTTCTAACAATGTTGGTTAACAATTTTCGTTTCCTTTCGGAAGGACATTTTTTCAAAAACAATTTTGATACTATAAATTAAAGAGCAGTAGTTTTTACAAGGAAAGTTTTATGCTTCTCAGATATTAAATAAAAAAACAAACTAGTTTTTTTCAACTGAAAGTAAAGGGACACATGAAAATTTATATTGAACAGAAATTATTATGTATATGAAGAGGGCTGCCTCCTCCTCAACACCTCGCACTTTACGCTATTTTTTTTAGTACCTTTGAAAAAACTTCTTATTATTCCAATGAAAAAAAAACATAGTATTTCAGAAGTCGTTCTTAAAGAATTGGGACAAAATTCAAACTTTAAACTAAAGAGAGAAGCGTTGAGGAGGATACAACCCCCTGAATACACGTAATTAAGTAAAAAAAAAACTAGTTTTCTCAACTGCAAGTAAGGAGCGGCATTAAAACTTAAAATGAACAGCAATTATTCCGTTTATGAAAAGGGTAGTCCCTTCTCTACGCCCTGCTCTTTACGCTAAAGCTTGACTCTTTCTCAAAACAATAAAACAATAAAAAAAATAGCGTAAAGAGCGAGGCATTAAGGAGGGGACAACCTCTTTTATATACGGAATAATTCTTTTTCATTTAACGTCTGAACGTATTTGAATTAATGCATATTTTTATTTTGGCTCACCGTACATGAACAATTAAAACAAAATTTCCATATTAATTTGTTTTTTGCTAAATGGCATTCTCGTGGTTTTGATTGGAAGATTTTGATAAAAAAAAATGGGGTGGGGGATGAGGCCTAGTCTTTAGCCTTCCAGTTTTTAGGTACAGTTTAAAGTTTGGTTTAAGGTGCAGGTTCAAAGTGCAACTAGATTTTTTAAAGAACGTTATTGTTAGTAATAAACATACGTACCTTACGAATTAGCTTACGTAACGAAGGTCTATATTTGTGTACTGTTATTCCGTATATTAGGGGTTCTGCCCCCTCGTCAATACCTTGCTCTTTACACTAAGGCCGTAAAATAAATAGTTGAAATTACTAAAGATGCTTTAGCGTAAAGAGCAAGGTATTGTGGAGGAGACGAACCCCCTTATATACGTAATATTTTATGTTCGTTTTAAGTTTTAATGCTGCATTACTTCCAGTTGAAAAAAAATATTTATTTTCTCATTTTTTTTAATAATGCTAGAAAATCCTGCGCTCCCTTCATGAAAATTCTCTTCCCTCACGATGAATCCCTCCAAGGAAAGATCCTCCCACATAATCCCTTCCCCCCAACCAACCCCCACCCCAACGCGACAAAGTCCCCCTGAAAATGTCTGCTTACTTCATAATAACCATTATTATATGTAAACAATGGTCAAAGTTTGTAACTTGCAGCCCCTCCCCCGAGGACTGTGGGGGATTAGGTCGTCCCTAAAGAAATAGTTATCAAGTTTTCAACCACGGTGAACAGAATGGCTATCTTAAAATTTTGATCCGGTGACTTCGAGAAAAATGAGCGTGGGAGGGGGCCAAGGTGCCCTCCGATTTTTTGGTCACTTAAAAATGGCGCTAGAACTTTTAATTTCCGTTAGAATGAGCGCTCTCGCGACATTCTAGGACCACTGGGTCGTTACGATCACCCCTGAGAAAAAAATAAACAAAAAATAAACAAACAAACAAACACGCATCCGTGATCTGTCTTCTGGCAAAAAATACTTGAAACCTGGAGCTTGAAACTTCTACAGTAGGGTTCTCTGATACGCTGAATCTGATGGTGTGATTTTCGTTTAAGATTCCATGAATTTTAGTGGGTGTTTCCACCTGTTTTCTAAAATAAGGCAAATTTTCTCAGGCTCGTAACTTTTGATGGGTAAGACTAAACTTGATGAAACTTATATATTTCAAATCAGCATTCAAATGCAGTTCTTTTGATCTAACTATAGGTATCAAAATTCCATTTTTTGGAGTTTCGGGTACTATTGAGCCGGGTCGCTCCTTACTACAGTTCGTTACCACGAATTGTTTGATAATTTCTGTTCGTCTTAAGTATTAATGTGGCTTCTCACTTTCAGTTGAAATAACTTGTTTTTTTTATTTGATTTCTGATCGTTTTAAATAATCCCAGGAAATCTGGCCCCGCCTCCACGGAGAAATGTCCTCCCAACGGATATATCCTCTAGAGTAGACAAACCGAGGCAATTATCCTTAACAACTCCATGCGTAAGATGGAGACGGAAAAGAGAAAGCAAGAAATATAAAAAGAATTTTGTATAGGAATTCTGGCAAATTACCACAGTGTGTAATTTCCTTTGACAAGTTCACTCCCCAGAAACTTCCCTCCTCATGAAAATTTCCCCCGTGTAAGACACCCCAGCAGAAAACTCGTCTTCCCACCCTAATATGTATGCATGCTTCCCAATAACCAACACTATAAGTAAGCAATGGGCAATTTTTATAACTTTCCCCTCTATGGAGGAGGGGGGCATGTTATTTATACAGATATAGTTATTGGGCTTTTCAACTATGATGAACAAAATGACTATCTCAAAATTTTAATCGGATGATTTTGGGCAAAAAGAGGTGGAGGGCCTAGTTGCCCTCTAATATTCCTGGTCACTTAAAATGCTACTAGGACTTTTAATTTCGGTTTGAATGAGACCTCTCACAATATTCTAGGACCATAGGGTCGATACGATCACCCCTGGGAAAAAAACAACAACAAAAATTCGTAATCTTTCTCCTTGCAAAAAATGCATAATTCCACATTTGCAGATAGAAGCCAGAGAACTCTACAATAGGGTTCTCTAATACGCTGAATCTGATGGTGTGATTTCATTAAGTTCTATGACTTTTACGGGTGTTTCCCTATTTATTTGGAAATAAGGCAAACTTTTTCAGGCTTGTAACCTTTGGTGGGTAAGACTACGCTTAATTGAACTTGTATATTTGAAATCAGCATAAAAATCCGATTCTTTGATTTATCTATTGGTATGAAAATCCCATTTTTAGAGTTTCCGTAACTATTGAGCCACAAACTGTTTGATACAAATATGATTTCCAAATCAAAAGCACCAATTTCGAACATTTTTACAAGTGAGAAAAGACGGTAAAACACATTTTAGGAACAGGGTACTTGCCCATTATCGAGAACACAACCAAGAAGTGAAGCTAGATTAATCCTAATTAAATCTACCAAAATGCAATGAAACTATAATACTTTAGTAACAAAATTATGGAAACTACAACAGAGAATTATGGAAAGCTATCCGCCCAGAACGTATTATATTAAATACCTAACCTGACCAAAATACCTACTATATCTATTAAATATTTAATTAAAATATACCTACAACGTAGTTTTTCCACTGAGTCTGAGTTAACTGTCTCCGAATACAGAAGCTAAACTGGTTTTCTCAGATCTTAAATATGAAAATTCTTGAGTGTGTTCTATTTAATGGATAAGTATCGAGAACAGCAGAAACTTAGTGAAAAACAAACAAGATTAAGGGAAAAATCTTTTCTAAGTTTGCTAAACTTCCTCAGCTCAAGGAGGAGGATCGTAAATCTCAGTTTGACGGGAAATGTCACAAAACAGCTTTTGGATTATCATGTTGTTTACCACTATTTATTGCGTTAATAAAGGATCAATGGGCAGTAGGCTTTTTAACTAGGCTTTAAAAGGTATAAATACTTGCTTTAATGACTATATTTTTCCCACAATCTACCTCATATTTGTTTTGAAACATAACCACAAAAGATTATAGAGTTATATCTGCGGAGTCATTTCGGTCAATATCTTCACACTTTGATATAAATGAGTTAAGGTACTAAGGACACTGAAATGTAAGCTGTGACAGTGAAATATATATATATAATATATATATATATATATATATATATATATATATATATATATATATATATATATATATATATATATATACCAGGTTAATCTAGTCTTCCGTCTCTAGTTAAACATAGGAGAAATCCTACTGTGGTATCCTCATCGTGGTAATTAGGCAGAAACAGCCGGAATTGCTATTCTTACTAGGCCAAACCGCAGAAGGTGCCACCAGGAAGTGGAGACCAGCATGGTTAAATGGATTTCCACGAAACATCCAAATACAACAATGTAAAGAGTTCAACCCATACTACGGAATTCCCGGCAAGAGATGCGTTGAATGTTTCAGCGGCGCCTTCTTCAAAAAATTGGCAAGCCCATGCAATATTATCCCCGGCAAGCGATGTGTTGAAGGTTTCATGAGCGCCTTCTCCGGAAAATTGGCAAGCTGAGATACTCTTTCGGAATATACAACTCCTCAGTGGAGGGTGCTGGAATGTCTGTTCGATGAAATACCTGGCGACCCAGTCGTTTATAACTGGGGATTATTGCGGTACAACGTGGACGTCAAATGCTGTTCAGAAACTTGAATCAACGGCATGTGCAAGGCTCAGAGATTAGAACTCCTGAAGACGAGTCTTTTTTCTCCTTTTTCAACTCCGGATCCCTTAATTGATCTGCGTATGGTGGAGTGGACATGATATTAAACCCCCTCGCATCGAGGTCACTTCTGCAGTGAGAAGCTATCTCACATAGAGTAGCAAGAGGGAGATTCATAGACCACCTATTTAACATATCAGTTCTTGCAGTTTATACTCTAACCAGAGATGCCCTGGAGAGCGAAGCAGATCTTTTTTTTACCAACTTCTAACTTGTATACTTAAGAAGGTCCAGAAACAAGACCTCATTTTTCTTGAAGGTGACTTTAACGCCAGAATCGGGGGAAAAGTATACAATGCTGAGTCTGTCATTGGCCATTTCAGTCTTGGAGCTAGAAGTAGCAGAGGATCAAGACTTCTTCACTTTACCATGACAAATGATTTGGTCATTACCAGTACCTTATTCAAACACAAGCCCTGCCATAGCGCCATATGACATTCACGAGATGGTAGAGCGGAAAGCCAGATTGATTACATCCTCATGACCTACCGTTGGAAATCAATGGCTACGAATAGTGATCTTACATTGGAGCAGATACTGGCTCAAAAAATTGATCTGATCATCTTCTAATCAATTTAGATGTAAAGTTGCGACTAGCAGCACGCCCCACGAGGAAACCTCTACAAAGATTTGACACCAATCGCTTCGATGGTCCTAATATACGAAAGGCATTCTGCTTAGAGATGTATAATCATTTTGAAGCTCTCAAAGCGCAAGAGACCGACGAGCAAACCCAAAGTTTGGATGAAGAGTGGCTGACCATGCGCAACACAATCCACGAGACTGCAAAAGCTACTATAGTATACCGCAAAAGACTATCCAAAAAATGGATGTCAACACGCACAGTTCAGCTGACTGAGCACAGTCAACAAATATCAGAGAGAAAATCAGAGTTGTTCAAGCTCCTGAGAAGAAAATGCCACCAGACGGCTAAGAATTGTTGAGGATATGGAAGCTGCTACCTCCAGATCTGGCACCGGGGAGATGTATCAGCTCCTAAAAACAGTCAGGGGTAAATCACATAAGCCTATTAATACGTTCGTCGAAGATGAAAACGGCAAGTTACTCTCAAATCATTCCCAAATAATAAATCGCTAGAAGGAGCCCTTTGACTATTTGATTTGAGTATTTGCCTATTTGAAAACTATTTGACCAGAACCTACTCTCCACAGAAATAGATCATAAACAGCGTTGCCACAATCCAAGTCACAGCCCTGATGACCTGAAGAATCCCAACTCACCCAGCAGTATTTACAAGAACATGAACGTGGCTCCCCGAATGTTAAATGAAGCCTGACAAGCAACCAATTGCCTAAAAAGAAATAAAGCCCCTGGTCCTGATACTATTCCGGCTGAACTTTACAAGCATGGAGGGACAGCACTTGTCAGCAGGCTGCACAAGCAAACATGTCATATATGGGAAGAAGAGATGGCTTTACATGATTTGGGAGACTCTATCATCCTTCCGGTCTTCAAAAAGGACTAAAGATAAAATGCAGTAATTATCGCGGGATCTCCCATCTGAACTGCTGCAAAAAAAATTGGCAGCACAGTGCTACATAATCGTTATCGTATCCAGCGCAACGTGAACACAAGGCTCAATCAAGCGAGAGTCCACCCAAGCATGGGAACAATCGACCAACTATTCGTCTTAAGACAAACCCTTGAATAGAGGGCAAAACACCAGAAACCAACAGTTTCTCTATTCATAGATTTTATTACAGCTTTTGATTCTGTTCTAAAGGATAGAATCTGAAAGACCACAACAGAGGATGGAGTTCTAGGCAAGACAGTCAGATTTATCCAAGCATACTAGAAGCATACGCGATCCCAAACTCAGATTAGTGGGGACCTCTCCTCAATGTTCCAAATTGAGTTTGGTGTCCGAAAGGAATGTATATTTTCTCCCGTCTTATTTAATTCCGTAATCGACTGTATTAAGACCAGAGCAATGGTGACCTTTACAGGCGTTGAAGTAAGTCCCAACTTTGTGATCACCAATCTGGACTACGCTGGCGATATTTGCTTATTAGCTGAATCTCGTTCGGAAACCCAATCCACGCTATCGAAGGTAGCTGAAGAATCCTCTCTGGTCAGCCAGAAGATAAGCTCCTCGAAGACAAAAGTCATACTGTGCGGTATATCAGCTCAAGACCCTCCAATTTTATTAGAATAGTCACCCATGAACGATATTCTTGAATTCAAGTGCCTAGCCTCTTCGGTAGACTAAATAGGAGGATACATATATATATATATATATATATATATATATATATATATATATATATATATATATATATATATATATATGTATATATATATATATATATATATATATACATATATATATATATATATATATATATATACTATGAAAAGAGAAATCACCAATGTAACAGCACAAACACATAAAAAAAAGAGACAGAAGGAGAAAAGGAAGACTGTTTTCCTAAATTAGTGATTAATATGGACCAGCACTTGAATGAGGCCTTAACCCTACTCATCCATACAATCACATAGGTCAAACAGCATAGCCATACACAATCAAACATAAAGAATAATCCATGGACAGGCAGTCATGTCGTCAATACCAATAATTCAGAGGCAACAACCCAACACAAGGGCTCATCAGGAGAATACACTTGCCTATAGGGTTTCGCCACATTAAATTCTCTACCCAGTCAACTGTTGTGGCTACCACAGAATATCCATGGCATCCCCGTGTCAGGTATCACCCCCAAAATACATGCCTATGAAAAAAAAACAGCAAATCTAAAACAACCAAGTAACACCAAAATAAGCTTATCCTGTTAATATATCCCTCTTTTTAGCAACAATAGGTAAACTAAATATGATAAATTTTACCAAATCACAAATATTAACACATTGCAAAAAACCTGAATGAACTAAACAATTATAGAATTCATCTTTACCATGTGGCTATTTTTTTTTAAAAAAATCCGCTCTATTAGAAACACAATTCAAAATAAATGGCGCTGCATCATCATTTCTCGAACCTCCGAAATTAGTTGAAAATTTCTTTAAGTATTTCCAGATAATTCTTTTGATATTTATTTAAAAGTTTGTTATAATGAAAACTAAATTTTTTAAATTGCCAAGTTAATTTATTTGCAGAAAAACCTCTTGATATCAATTTTTGGCTTAAGATTTTACATCTATTTTTAAAATCAATATAATTACTACAAATCCTTGCATGACGAAGTAACTGTGAGAAAAACGCCGAATATGTGATGTTTGAGTGTATATTACTTTCAGGGAATGGGAAACTAATCACTTCAAAATCGAAATCATCCGTTTTATTATACATTTTAAAACTTAATTTATTATTATCAAAAATATTAATATTTAAATCTAAGAAATGATCTTCATGACCAGCGCCATGACTAGGTTCAAGAGTAAGCTCTGATGGATATATATTTTTAGAAATATCAATGAAATCCTTACAATTTAAGACCAAAATATCATCTAAATATCTTTTATTATTTGACAAATCATGTTTTAAATTATTTGGATTATTCTTATCCATCATATATTTATATTCTAGTTGACTTAAAAACAAGTCAGCTATGAATGGGCTGGCATTCCCCCCCCCCATGGATTTTTAAATCTATAGAGGAGAGACAATTTTGATGTTTTTTCAACTTTTCAATAACAAACAGGCTACCATAAAAGTGTCTTTCAATGAAAATACCTAAAAAAGGTATTTTTAAAACCTACGGAGGAAAATCTCAAGGAGAAAACGTCCTTCTCCCAAATGAAGCCAAAGCTCCTCTGGCCCATCTCATAGGGATTTTGTTAACAGTTCTATCGGCAAGTACATTCAAATTTATTTTGTTTGAAGGAGTATTCCTAGGAAAGAGAATGCATATGAGTAAAGCGAAAGAGAAGAGGCATATGAAAAAATATGAATTTTTTAGATATAGAAAACTGTGGAATAAGTGGCAATCTTGAGGTTTTAGGGAGTTAGAGGGTTGGGTAAGAACAATCCTTCCCCCTGCTGTGAACTTAGTTGTTTTTAGTCAGTCAAGGCATGTCGAATGCTGAAATCTTTGTATCTCTGGTACGAAAGAAGCAATGTTGTGTATAAACCATCAAATAGAATACCTATACTTCTGTGGATTATCTAATGGCCATGTGTAGTTTTGATTCTTACATAGCCAAGATGCTATTCACGATAAATCGCTAAATTTCACAAAAAAAAAATTAATAGAAAGAAATGCAGAATATTGGAGAAAGCTTGGAATTTCAGAGGGTAGGCCCCAGTACCCCTCCCTGTTGAATAATTGTTGAAAGCACGAATAGCTTCAGCTATTGTCAATTTTGATAAATCTCGAAGATTTAAGCTTTACCAATTTTGATGGAACTTTATTAATTGAGCTTTTATCATCAAAGATCTCTTATTCTTATCTAAAAGCGATTTATTTAAATAACAATAAACATTGATTTATAAAAAAACATAATGATAAACCAAATTGATTTATTAAATAATAAATATTCTTATTATTTAGGAATTAATAAAGTTTTATTATTATTTTAAAATTATTTCATTCATTTTTATTTATTATCACCATTATTTATTATTATTACAATTTAAATCCCTATTATGTTAAAATTTTTAAAGCATTATTAAATCTTTTGTTATTAAAGCTAAAAATATTTAAGATTGATCTTTATAAATCTTCTTCAAAGATTTGAGCTCATTTTGCACTGAAGTTCAGAAATAGATAGATAATTATTTCGAATTCGGCTGCTTCAAAATATATAAATAATGGATAACATTTAGTGAAGGTTTGTAGGTCATGTATGCTTCAAAAACCAAAATATGTCAAAATGTGTCAAAAAGGGATTATTCTCTGGAAAAAGGCGCAAAATTAAGGCTTATTTGTAATTTTTAGCATTTTCTGGTCCCATACCAAAGAAACTTAATGGTTGAGCTCCTTACTTACAGTTCGTTTCTACGAACTGGTTGATATACGCTGAAACTTAATTCAGAGGACCAGCATTCTATTGAAGGGTGGCAAATGGAAAATATATGAGTTGATATAAGATAAAGACAAACCATATGATAAGAGACAAGGTACTTATGTATTATATCAACCACACTCAAGAAGTGAAGTTAGGCTAATCATAAGGAAATATAGCGAAATATGATGAAAATATAATACTTTAGTTACAAAATTATGGAAACTAGAAAAGAAAATTATGGAAAGCAGGCCACCCAGAACGCATTATATTAAATACCTAACCTAGCCAAGTTTATATATTAAATATTTAATTAAAATATACTTGTATAGTAGTTTATCTCGCTCATGCTAAGCCAACAGTTTTACAACAGAAAGAGCATTAATGTGGTCACTATAACAGACAAGTACCAGAAACAATTTTTAGATTTCGAGCAGGGAGACAGTTGGGTAAGAATGCTTCCTCCCCCTGAGTAAATACTCAGTTTTTTCTTATTTACTTTATGTCGAATTGTGTAATTTTCGTACCCTTGATACCCATGAAGCAACTTTTTGCATAAGCCATCGGATACCTATAATTAAGTTGTGCATCTACTAGTTTGTCTAAAATATTTTTCGATTCATTAATTTCGTCGCTCTTCATATCTGCAACCATAGAAGGAGTTCCAAGGACACAAAGCCGAATTGGTATGAATCTACTTATCAATCTTTATACCATTTTCGGTAGTATCTTAATGCTGTTTTTTCTAATGGCTTATTGTATAAGGAATCAAGAACTTGTTTGCTAATTGCCTTGTTACATTCTTCTAGAAGAGTTGTATGGAAGTTAAAGTGTCTTTTTAATATGTTTTTTAACCTTCATCCAAGGATTGAAGGGTATAAATACGGTAGTCAAAATGGCCCAATATACTTCATACAAAATTGATAAACTTGACATTGATGTCTTTTTCATAATACATTTTGTTAAATATTAAAATGCACTAAAGTAGAAACTACGTGGTTTTAAGTTGTCACAGGGTCAATGTAACTACCCAGCATTTACCTATGACCCACATTAAAATCATATTAATTATTTTCAAGTTCGGATCACCTTTTCTTCCCGATTTCCAAGGCACGGAAATAGGGAAGATGTGACTTGATAGGACTCGAGCTCATAAAAGTACCTTGAATAAGTTTCCATTTCAAGCCGGGAGCCGGGAGCGACCCGGCTCAATAGTAACCGAAACTCTAAAAAATTGAATTTTGATACCAATATTTACATCAAAAGAATCGTGTTTCAATGCTGATTTTAAATATATAAGTTTCATCAAGATTAGTCTTGCCCATCAAAAGTTACGAGCCTGAGAAAATTTGCCAAATTTTAGAAAATAGGGGGAAAAACCCCCTTAAAGCCATACAATCTTAAAGAAAATCACACCATCAGATTCAGCGTATCAGAGAACCCTATTGTAGAAGTTTCAAGTTTTAAAACTGGTAGAAGTTTCTAGTTCCTAGTTTTTACTGTTTTAAAAAGCAGAGTTAAGAGAAAGAGTCAAACTTTAGCGTAAAGAGCGGGAGCGGGGCGTTGAGGAGGGAACAGCCCCTTTCATATACGGAGTCATTTCTATTCGTTTTAAGTTTTAATGTCGCTCCTTACTTTCAGTTAAAAAACTTTTTTTTAATTTAATTTTCTTAAAAGATGGTATTAGCAATATTCCGTGCATAAAATTTCAAAACACTGAAGTATATGCAAGGATGTAATGTATTGTTGCGCACTACAGTTTAAACCAGTTTTTTTTTTTATTAATCCTGATAGTGTCTAGTTATGGGCCAAATAAATTTTATCTACGGAAAATCTTACTGTACCACGAATTACTGTACCAAAACAGAACTGTAGCTGAGACTTCGTTTTGAGATCTACGGTAGCAAAACTCCTCCGGATACGTGCAGAGACTAGAATCGACGCTTAAAATTTAAACAAAAAAAAACAATGTTTTTTCAAATGAAAGTAAGGAGCAACATTAAAACTTAAAACGAACAGAAATTCTTACGTATACAAGTGGATTCGCCCCTTTCGTCAATCCCTCGCTCTTTACGCTTAAATTTTGTTCCAGTTCTTTAAAAATGATCCCTGAATCACAAAGGGTTTAATTAGAATAAATAGCTCTTATGAAATATATAAAAAAAGAACTTTAAACACATTTTTCTTTTTCTTCTTTTAGCTCTTCTAAACTTTTGGCACAAAACATTGACTCACTAGCCCTAATTGGTTCTCGGCAACTTTGAATTAAAACATATTAACATGCCGAAACATTAAAATGTTATCAAAATACTGTATATTAAATGCTAGCTATAATATGCTGCTTACAAAATATTAAGATATTTATAAATATTATAAATATATGACAAAAAAATAAATGAATATTTAATAAGATTCTGCTTATTAAAATACTAATGGTAAAATTTTATAATATTTGAAACAACAATGAACGTTTCTTCACAGTGGCGTGTTTTGTTTTTATTTAAGACCTTTGTGCCCAGAATATTTACTCACTTCCCCCAATCTTTTTTCAGGAGTTATTAAGAAATATTAACTTACCGCCTTCTCCACCCTCACTTTCTGAATTATTTAATGAGCTTGACAATGAATGTTGGCCTAACTCCGGTGGTTTCAAGTAATCCATCTTCCCTATCTTGGAAGTTGAGATACTGCTCGCCGTTCTTCTAACACTGGGTTCCTGTTTCAGCACTGATTTGTAGGGAACAGCATTTTTCTCTGACTCTAAGTCTGTATCCCCAAAGTATCTAACCGTCTTTCTGTTTCCTTTCAAAGGTTCACGCAGTTTTACAGGTTCACTCAACTGTTGTGGATGATTGTCAGATCTACCATTGTCAACAACGTCGGTGCTGGAGTGCATACGTCTACGTCTCAGGGTTTCAGATCGTTCATCATTCTTTGTGTTCTGCTTATCACGGTTCTTTTTATTTTTCGCTTCTAGTCTGTTCAGTGTCAATGAGTCCCACTTGTTACCACATTTCTGAAAGTCGGTTGGCTTTTTAGTTACCATTTCTCGACGGTAGTCACGATCACTTTCTGAGAAGTCAGAGTTCTTCCGCTCTAGACTTTCTTTTGGAGCATTTACCTAGAAAAAATTCAAAACAATTATCCAAACAGATTTCTATAAGCAATCCTGTGTCACAGGCATAAGGGGTGTTTTATAAGGCTTGGCGGCAATTTAGTTTTGGCTAGTAAACAGATGAGAATTAAAAAAGCAAACTAAACACCCCATAAGGGGTGTTTTATAAGGCTTGGCACCAATTTAGTTTTGGCTAGTAAACAGATGAGAATTAGAAAAGCAAACTAAATAATGACAGGCAGGGCTGTATCCAGGAATTTTTCTGGGGTGGGTGGGGGTAACAAAAGGATTTTTTTTCGACTAGGGGGTTTACAAAAAACTTCAAAAAAACACATCAAAGATTTGTTTTGTATTTATTTTTGTTATGTTTTTACGAGTCAGACAAACAACTCGAGGGAGGAGTTTACACTCCCTAGCCCCCCTCCTGTTACGGCCTTGATGACAGGTGTCAAATATATTCACATGGAATGTCAGAGCTTCAGAAACGTCAAAAACTGGACCTATTCTACTCAAATAATGAATATTTTAACTATGTGTCCCTAATATGAATTAATATTTTCACAAGGTTCCGGAAACCCCCGGATAGCCCTAGGAAAACTCCAAGCTCTGTCTACTGACAACCCTGAATACAATTTGACTTCAATCATTCCTTCAACTGGCAATTCACTTTCTGAGATGTCAGAGTTCCTTGCTCTGACTTTCTTTTCGAGGATTTGCCGAAGTAAAAGCCTTGATAATCATCCATACATTTTTCCATAATAACATTATAACATCAGCGTAAGGGGTCTGATACCGTTTAATGATGGGTTAATAACTGGTGATTAGCCTCGGATAGTCTATGTAAATAAAGTCAAATGTATGTCTGTGTGTTTGCGTGTGTCCAGGGACGTATTCTTGATTTTTTTTTGGGGGGGGGAGTAGGCCTACAAAAGGGTTTTTTTTGAAGGGGGTTAACAAAAAAAAATTCAAAACAAATAAAAGATTCTTTACATTCATTTTTGTTACGTTTTTACGAGTCGGACAAACATTTCGAGGGGGTTTAAAGCCCCCCAGAACCCCCCCCCCCCCTCTGGATTTGCGTGTGTCCTCTATGTATTACAAGACTGTTCATCCGATCGCCAAGAAACTTTAGGAAGTTGTTGAGCACACTCTTTTTGTATGTATAGGTATACACATTTTTGCTCCCCCTCCCCACTACTCTCAGGACACTCTTAGTACTTTTTGGGCTGACGGATATAAGAAACCCTTGAGCACAGATACTTGACAGTTACTTTCGTTTACATTATTCACATTTTATGGATGTAAATTATCCAACAATGCCCAATGGGTAAGTTAGTAATTTTAACCTAATATTTCATATATTTAAAAAAAAATTTAAATACGAGTATAATTCTGCGTAAGCAGAAACTTTTTACGGAGAGTTAGGGGGAGGGGAATTGTCAGGGAGGAATTTTCCATTCGAGAAGCTAGCATTTTCTGGGGAAAAATTTTCCAGGGCAAGGGGGACTTTACGCGAGGAAAATGTTCCATAGAGGAGTTTTCCTCCGGATGGAATTCCCCACAAGAACGTATTTCTTGGGCGAAAACTGCCCACGGGAAGAATTTTTGGGGGAAATTTTCAAATACTTTTAAGTCTAAAAATACGATAGTTATTAATTCGAGGGGAAATTTTCCACAGGGGAGAACTTTCTGTGGATAACTTTCTAGGAGGGGAACTTCTCGTGAGGGGGAGTTTTCTGCAGAGGAGAATTTTCCACAGAGAGTTTCCCGGAAGAAATTTTCCAGGGAGGGGGGGGAATTTTCTTTGAATTTTCTTTCTTTTGAGATCGCAGCAACACGCGGCGGGTAAGAAAAGACGCGACGGGTTAGTTTGCTCCATGAACTTAGTTCATGGAGAAAACTAAAAAATTTCTAGTTTCACCTTTATTCGGATAGGATGTTGGATGCTTCGAAAACGTATTTCACTTGAATACTGAATATGGTTTTATTTTACCTTTCCCCATCAATGTAAAAACAGTCTCGGAAACGAAATAAATCGACTCCACGTAGGCGTCAAAGGTTCCACAAAATGTAAGGAATAACAATATATGCAGCTTATATGGATGATTGTGGCTTAATAAAACATGATGTGTAAACATATTTTCTATCAGAATAAACTACGCTGTATTTTATACATACAAACAAAAACTAAAGATGTTTAACGGTATATTCTGCAATAAAAAAAATTGTTTTTGTTTCATAGATTTTTTTTTTTGGTAGAACAAATCGTGATCATGCTATTTTATACCAAACTGATTATTTGAGTCTAAGTAAATTCACTGGGGAAATGGCATTAGGGCTCATTCCCCTGAAATCTTAAGGTTTTACGTTTTGTTAAAGCATGTATTTTCAGGGCCGTATCCAAGATTTTTTTTTTGTGAGCTTTTCAAAGAAATTTTTTAAAACGCATCAAAAATTTACTTATATTCATTTTTGTTACGTTTTTACGAGTGGTATCAGCATTTTGAGGGGGGGTCAAAATCCCTCACACCCCCTTGGATACGGCCTTGTATGTTTTGTATTTACTATACAGTTTGAATAATTCTTTAAGTTTTTTCGATGCTGTTTCTCCTCTCAAAATAAGATTCGTGCCTTTTTGAGTTTCCTTCCCCCATCCATCAGACCGGATTTCTGGGCGTGCCAAGGATGGGTTATACATCGAAATTGTTTTAGTGCCGACAAAATAATTAAAAGGGCTAACTTTAGAGAGAAGCTTCCCTTTGCATAAAGATATAATTAACTTTTATCTTATTAATTAAGTCGCGATTCGGATGAATCCCGTTTTACACTGAAATTCCCAAAGAGTAATGACTTAAGGTTTTTAAATAATGCTTTGTAAATACCGAAAGAGGAAAAAAAAACTTAAAGTGGAATTTCCACTAAACTAAAACAACTAAATTAATAAAAGGATCGCGCACTAGGTCCCGTCATACATACCTAAGATACAGAGGTTATTACACAGACCTTGGATAATTTTCATCGATAAAATGCCTTTTTTGGTATTTTCATAGAAAAAATGACAAAAACGACAAATTTACCCCCCCCCCCCCCAGATTTCGATAAATAAATTACCCCTAAATTTTCTTGAACTTATGCCACTGAGACACCAACTCAGGGAAGATAATTTCTTAAACAAGATTGGCCTGCCATAACATAAAGAAAGAAAACGATCAAAAATGGTGATTTCAAATTCCAAACAAAATACTGAAGAAATACACAATGCGAATACTTCGAGAGAACAACTGCCTCTCTTCTTCAGGGCGAACAAAATAATATAATCAAGGAAAATAAAGAATAAAAAATAAAAAACGAACACGCAAAGTTAACAAAATCAATTAGAAACCAATGAAAAGAAACCAACCAAAAAATTAAAAGATGAAAATTAAATTAATTAAAGTATTTGCCAATGGCAGTTGAGAATTTTTTGGATTTTGTGCAAATCGCGGATATTGGCGAATGACTCAATTCATAATTGTTAGATATTTGATTTTAATTCTTATAATTTTGGTCTTTTATTGAATTTTATTTATCTTTTAATTTTTTTGGCTGTTTTTTCATTGTTTCTAATTTGTTTGGTGACTTTCCACGTTTATTTTTTATTTTTTTCTTTGGCATTTCGCTTGATTATATAATTTTGTTCACGCTGAAGATGAGAGATGGTTGTTCTCTAGAAATATTCACTTTGTGCGTTTCTTCAGTATTTTCTTTTGGCCTTTACAAACCCCATTTTTGATCTTATCTTTCTTTATGTTATTAAATCAGGGTGAACCGAACATCAAGATTACTCCGATTTCCCATTATATCCTACATTTTTCACATAATTTGCCAATATTTTGTGTTTCTCCAAATGGGTGCCTTCCAGTATGATTTCCCGAGTACATGGCTGCATGAAGGCAAGAAGTTGCAGAACCGGAAAGATACATGTTCGGGTTATTCATTCGAAAATACCTTTTTTGGTATTTTCATTTATAAAGAAAAAAAATGAAAAGCAACAAACTTGCTTGCCCCCTCTCTAGATCTTGAAACATGAACTTTGCCCCCCCCCCCTCAATTTTTTTGAACTAACGCTATTAAGGCACTTACTCCAAATCATTGCCTTCCAATATGATTTCCTGCGTACATCGCTGCACGAAGGCAAGCAGGCGCAGACTCGAACATATATACATGTTTGGGGGACGGAACAAAAGACATGGGTGGCGGCATAGCCACGCACAACAACGACAGCTAGTGTACAGCTCTTTTTGCATTAATTGTTTGTATTGATTGATTGTTGGTATTGAAAATCATTGATTTTAAATTTATCCATCGAAAGTTTTTGACATGAGAAAGTTTGCGTTATTTAAGAAGAAAAAGGAGGGGTCTCGAGATCGGAGGAAATCGGGATCGGAGGATCTCGAGAGAAGGAGGGATCGGAGGGATCGAAAAGGGTGCGACTAGAATTCTGAATGAAAATTAAAACATTTGAATGGAAATAAAAACATAAAATTGAGTATCAGTGGGTTTTTTTGGGGGTGGGGTGGGGGGGCAATGGGATAGTTACCCCCTCCCAATAATTCGGAGAAAAAAATAGTATATCGCCCATGCCCCTTGACTCTCCGGATGTAGCCCAATCTGTCACACCAATAAAATTGCTTGAGCTACGCCCCTGGGTTTCATCAATAAAAATGCAAAATTTCTTTTTTTCCCAAAAATGGTGATCATGGGTGTGTCTCTATCTATTAAAATTTTACGCTGTTGTAGCTTAAAAATGACGACTTCGTAGTGAGTTCTGTTGTTATTGTGATTTGTGTTTTTGGTTTGTATTATTTGAAGGTATGTTACGTTTTTCTATTTTTGAGTTGCTAAGACCCACTTGATTTTGCAATAAAACCTTATTCTATTTAATTTTGTTCAGTAATTATTTGATTGAACCAATGGTCGTTAGTATTTTAGGTACTTGTGTATTATACCTACCACACTGTTGTTCTTGATCTGTATATAACTGGTTTCCTAACCAGTTATATACAGGTCAACCAGTTATAGGTTGACCTATACTGTTTCCACTCGGACTGTTTCCACTCGGAAATGGTCAGCTTAGCCTGAGTGAGGTAAACTACGGAGCTTGTTAGGTTAGGTATTTAATATAATGCATTCTGGGCGGCCTGTTTCCCATAATTCTCTGTTGTATTTTCCATAATTTTGTTACTAATGTTTTATATTTTCATCAGATTTTGTTTGTTTTTTTAATTATGATTGACCTTAATTCACTTCTTGAGTGGGGTCGGTGTAATACACAAGTACCGTTTTTTTTTGTTTATTTAGTATTTGCTATTAATTTGCTATTAATTTGTATGTACTCAAGGCCGTATTCAGGGATTTTCGGGGCTTGACCCCCCCCCCCAACCCTTCAAATTTTGTCCGGCTTATAAAAGCGTAACAAAAATGCATGAAAATAATATTTTGATGCATTTTTTAAAGTTTATTTTGTGTACATCCCCAAAAAAGGCACCCCCATAACAAAAATCCTGGTTACGCCCCTGTATATACTACTATTTAATTGGCATTTGCTATTTAGTTAATAATAAACAATAGAATATTCATTTCAAATATTTTCAAAGGCAACGGGTACACCAACACTTGCAGTTACCTACTGGTAATATTTATTGAACTCCAAAATAGATAGTATATGTTTGTTTTAAGTTTAATGTCGTTCTACACTTACATTTGAAAAAAAAGTTGTGAAAAAAATTATCTTCCTTAAAAAAAATCATATTCAGAGTTAGCCTAAACTTTAGGAGGCTTCTTCCCCCTCCTCAACCATCAGCCTGCTATAATTTAACTAAATGCTTTGTATATATGAGATCATTTGTGAGTATTTACTTTACATAATAAAGTTTCATAAATTTGAGGGAGTCTCTCCCCCTATTCAACCTGTTCTCTGCGTTGTAGTTCTACTCTTCGTTACAATACTGTAGAACTAACATCCAATTCCCGTTCCCGTAATGAGAGGAAAAATTTCATTTCATTTGAAAAAATGGGTTTTATTTATTTACTTAATCACTTTAAAGAGTAATATCATTACTGTCATTGCTGATACTTTAGTTTAGTTTACTGATACTTTATACTTGTTTAGTATATTTTATTATTTATTTAGTATTATTAATATTATTTATTTATACTATTATTTATTTATAGTATTATTAGTATTTATAATTTAAAGTATAATAGTATAATAAACTGTATGGTATTAATTAATACTATAGTATAATACTATTAAATTTGTATAGTATATAACTATTTATTCATAGTAGGCTATTATTAGTTTTTATTTAGAATAATTTAGTTCCTATATTTTTAAGTGTTTATTACAGCATAATTCATTTTAGTATATCTATTTTATTATAATTTATTTTAGAATATTTAGTTTACTGATACTTTGATTTACTCTCATTTTTTTCGGTGCATTTAATTTCCATCTGTCGAAACTTTAATTATGTTTAACTAGCTAAATAACAGCACTTAAAATAACTTCAGTTTTAACAGTGAATAACTATTTCAGCATAAAATTGTTTTTGTTGTTTTTTTTTATCAGTTTCTGGATAGTAGTGATAAGCTTCATATCCTTTAGAACTTCATTTCCTGGGATGTGAAATTCGTAAGCAAAGAGAAAGCACCTATTAAAACTAGCAACACTATTAAAGCTACAATTAAAGACACTTCAGATTTACACCATTAAAAATTTTACTTTACAGTCTTAAAACTATTCTTTTATTCCCTTAAAAATATTTTTTTTAAGCTTAAACAAGTTTAAGAATGATAAATAAGGTTTATAAATTAAATATAGTAAGTTTCCTTTGTTATACTAATCCACTTTATACAAAGTTTATAAAGTAAAGTTTATAAAATAAAATAAAGCAAACTAATAATAATAATAAATAGTAAATAATTATATTTAATAAATGAATAAATAAAATAATATTAAACAATGATAATAATAATAAATTTGTTATTTTTTTCCCATCAGCTGTTTGTTATTTTTTAGCTACTTGTCCTTTTGAATATTAAAAATTCAAAATGAGTACTATTTGAAATTCCTAAGTAAATGAAGGTTTATGAAGACTTATCTGGAAACTGTATGAACTGTATAAAAGTCAAAACTTTAGCGGTGGCAACGGTAAAGAGCCATATGCCTCCTATATATAATTTTTTTTTTTTTTTCAGTCACTAGGCGTGGAAGAAACTTTGGAGAGGACCCTTTCAATTGGAAGTTGAAAGTTCTCCTTTTTCCATTTTTAAGAACCAAAAGTGATTGGAGGGAAACTAGCCCTCCTTTCGTGTCTTGTCTTGTTACATGACACTCTCCTATAGAAAGCCAGATATAGTTCACTGTGTTTATTAAACTGCTAGTTTAAAACGTGCAAAAATGTTAAGGCTTCTGAAATATTTGACTAGTTGAAGTGGGCAGAGTTGAACTCAGCAAAGTCCAATCGTGATTAAATAAAACCTGTGGGCTATAAAATGTTTTAAGCACGAGAATGTAGAGGCGGTCGCAGTATAAGGGCCGAGAATATATATATATATATATATATATATATATATATATATATATATATATATATATATATATATATATATATATATATATTATATATATATATATATATATATATATATATATATATATATATATATATATATATATATATATATATATATATATATATATATATATATATATATATATATATATATATATATATATATATATATATATATGTTACCTGTGTGCCTGTGTTGTAGATATAAAAGCTGCAATAGCTGCGAGCGAGTAAAGAGCGAACCGCGGCCCATAGTATCAAAAGTTTAAAACAAATTTTAATAAAAGAAATGATGAGAAAAAATTGCCATTTGAAACTGTCTTTTAAATGGTAACCATTATATTGATTAACTGTAATAATAAAATGTTATAATGAAAAAAACTTAAGAACATTTCGAAAAAGAGCCTGAAACCCATCAAAAATGGTGTCTAATCAAAATGAAAAGCGAATCATTGAATTGCCGTTGTCATGAACCTCATATAGTGAACTACACCTCCCAACATTGAACAACAAGGAAAATCTTTTGGATTGGTAAAACAGGTGTGCCTGTTTTACCTGTTACCTGTGTTGTAGATATAAAAACTAATTTTATATCTACATGTGTTTTAAAATTTGACATGATGACATCAGCACAAAGCGCCACATGGTGCCTGAAAACGGCATTTTGGGTGCCACTTCTGGAGTGGAAAGGCTTGAAGAATAAATATGGTGCCATCTTAATTTCATGGTTAAAAACCTTAAACCTGAGGTTTAGAATCCCTTATCTTGTATATCCCCCCTCTCAGCCCTCGTAATATTTTTTATAAACCGTCTACTGGCTAACAGAACACCACAGAGAGCTGTTTAACTTCTCATTTAAAAGCCGGCATCTATATCTGCGTGCGTTTTGTAGATCGCCTTGACAAGACTCACCATGAAGCGACATCTGACACCAGATATGGCACTTTTCGGTGCCGTATCTAGAGTTGAAAGGCTAGGAAGCATGAAATGGGCATCGTTATAGTCTTCATGGTCGAAACCCTTAACCCTAGTTTTAAATCTTCCCTCACGTATACTCTCCCTCCCATTCTCTTAACCAGTTTCGTAAATCGTGGGCTGACTAACGGAAGTAGTAGGCTACTACAACATTGTAGAGAGATTCATAATTGCTTATTTTAAAGCTCTTGGTCATATCTACGTGCACTTTGGAGAATATTTCCTCATAACTCAATCATACGAAGTGCCATTTTCCACCTAAAACGACATTTTAAGTACAATTTCCCGAATAGAAAAGCAAATAATTATCAAAAGGGTACGATACAATAACCAGAGGTTTACAATCCCCCTTTTTATGATAGGAGTAAAAAGCGAAGATAAACCTCAACAGATCAAAAACTATTGCTTCAAAGTTTTAAGCATCATTTATTTGCAATATTGGTTCAAATAAACCGACCCGTAGTATTTTTCTAAATTCTGTAGAACTTGAAAAACTGGCATAGAATTTTAACAACAGATCTCCTTGAGATTTTTAGAATTGTATTCTAAAATTTACTTTTTTCAAGGCAGGTGAAAGACTATTGAGAGCTTTATTTTTTTATTCTTCTTTTATTCTTCTTTTTTTATTCTTTATTTTATTCTTTTATTTTTTATTTATTCTTTATTTATTCTCTTTTTATTCTTTATTCTTCTTTTATTTTCTGCAGGGTGCTTAAGGACTTTCTTAATCGGGTTTTGTTGCGTCGGTCTTGTGTTTTCAGCAAAGCACTAGTTTTTCAAAATTCTAAAAATTTGGGAAAATATTACGAGCCAGTTTATTTGAAACAATACTGTAGATATACGTTGCATACAACTGCGAAGCAATAATTTTTGTTTGTTTGAGTTTCATCTTCGCTCTTGGGGCATTGTCATTGGAAAACCTAAGGAATAGCTGACTACGTGTTGTCTAGATTCAAATAAAGCCTATTATTTTAAACATTCAAAGGCAACCAAATTAGAAATTTTAATACGCAGATCGGTGTCAAAAGCAATAGTTGGAAATCACAATATCTTTTTTATAGGTAGATGGATGAAGGCTAAGGGCCCTACAACTTCTGCTCTAAATCTTACGAGTTTCATGCTTTTCCCCATTTACCTTTTTTTCTTTCTTTTTTTTTCTGTCATTATTACGCTATCAAATGTGCGATTCGGGGAAAAGTAAAAATAATTTGGCCACACCTGTTTGAATTCTGTTAATGATTTAGATAGAAAAAAAACTACTTTTTTTAACTGAAAGTAAGGAGCGACATTAAAACTTAAAACGCACAGAAATTGCTCCGTGTATGAAAGGGACTGTTCCCTTCCCAACGCCCAACTCTTTACGATAAAGTTTGACTCTTCTCTCAATTCTACTTTATTAAACAGTAAAAAACTTTAGCGTAAAGAGTGGGGCGTTGATAAGGGAACAGCCCCTTTCATATAAGGAGTAATGACACGAATTTCAATACACGAGCCTGAGGCAAATTTTTTCAGGCTCGTTACTTTTGATGACTAAATTTTATGAAACTTATATATTTAAAATAGGCATTAAAATCCAATTCTTTTGATGTATCTTTTAGCATCAAAATTCCGTAACGAACTACAGTTCGTTACCACGAACTGTTTGAGTAAAATATTATAGAAATTAGATCCTGAAAGAATAATCTAATACGCTATAAGGTAAAAACGTAGGGAAGGGGGACGTTGTAGAGCCTGATATTTTTGAAGATTTTTCCTGTGCAATTTCAATGCTTTTTGCCAGTGGCGTAATTTCATGAAAATCCCAAAGGGTGGAGGGGGAAGTTGGAGCCAATTTTCCCAAACCAAGCGAAAACGACAGTGAAAACTGAAGAGAAATCCATATAGTAGGCTAACATAAAACTAAAGATATACCAAAGAAAAGTGAACCGTTTCTGTGGATTCTCTTTCAAATTGAAAATGTAAGTATTAGTAATAAATTTTGACTCTGAAAAAGGAGTAACGCTGAAATACCAACTTTCCCCCAACCAGACACTTGCAATTGAATCTATTGCGGGGAGTGACATGGGGCATATTGAATGATAAGTATACAGAATGCAATAGAAATATTGAGCATTGTACTAGAAATTAAAAAAAAAATTGGGGGAAGAACGTCCCAAGACCATTACTCTGCGGAAGTGCCAGTCCCCAGCCATAGTTCAATAAATGAAGACGTACAGAAACCATTGTGTAAAGGTTACTCACTTGAAAATCTCTTGTATTGTTTTTGTCTGCTGCCCCCACGGTTCTTCTCGCGATTTTTTGTTTAGTATATTCCACGGTACATTTAACTGGGATCATTTATATTTTATTAAATTCAAAAGATGACAGATGTCAAACGTGCAATTTAGTTATTGTTTGCCTTTGTGAAAAGTTCTTGAGAAAAGATATAAACAGAAGAATCTTGAACTATGCCATGTCATAGCTTCCGTCATTTCCTTTTACGTGACAATTATAATTGTTAAATGGAAAAATCCGGTGTCTAATGCTTAATATTGGCAACGTTTTTAATTAAAATATATATAGATAGCTTTCTTTCAATTAAAAACAGATAGTAGCTGAATTAATGCGTTTTCTCCCTTGAAGTTTCGGAATATTTTTTAGGGAAGTACCAAGGACAGTGAAAATCAAATCAGGTCGTTTGGATTAAATAACCATATATGCTTTAAAAAAGACCTCCTTTTATGCAATTTTTGTCGCAGGGACGGGTGCCAAATTAAAAAAAAGGGTAATTGTCCATTATTCAGATCACACCCAAAAGTACGGCTAATCCCAATGAAATATACCAAAATATGATGAAAATACAATACTTTATTAACAATATTATGGGAACTACAGACAGAAAATTATGGGAAGCAGGCCGCCCACAACGCATTATATCAATTACCTAATCTTGCCTGACCTAAACAAAATACCAACTTTATATATTAAACATTTAATTAAAATAGACACACAATACAGTTTTCCTACTGAGCCTAAGCTAATTGTCACCAAATAAAGATAGCTAAACCGGTTTTTGTCAGATATTGTAGATCAAAATTCTTGAGTGTGTTCTAAATAATGGAAAAGTACCCAAAAAAAGAAATATGGGCGAAAAATAAGTAAAAAAGAAGCCAAAAGCAGAAGGAGCTGCTTCTTCATCAACACCCCGCTCTTTATGCTAAAGTTTGACTATTTATCATAACTCTACTGTTTAAAACAGTTAGAAACTTTAGCGTAAAGAGCGGGGCGTTGATGAAGAAGCAGCCCCTTTCACATACGAAGTAATTTCTGTTCGTTTTAAGTTTTAATGTTGCTCCTTACTTTCCGTTAAGAAAACTTGTTTTTTTATTTAATTTCTGAACGTTTTTGAATCAAAGCATGTTTTGATTTTGGCTCTCCGCAGATGAATAATTAAAACGAAATTTGCATATTTATTTTTTTGGCTGATTGGCTTTCTCATAGTTTTGATCGAAAGATTTTGAGAAAAAAAGAGCGGGGGAAGAGGCCTAGTTGCCCTCCGATTTTTTGGTTACTTAAAAAGGCAACTAGAACTTTTAATTTTTTATGAATGTTTTTATTAGTAAAAGATATACGTAACTTACAAATTCGCTTACGTAACGAACTTATGTATTCTCTTGTTTTTATTACGTATATGAAGGGGTCCACCCCTTTGTCAGTACCTCGCTCTTTACACTAAAGCTTAAATTTTGTCCCAGTTTCTTAAGAATGACCCCTGAATCACAAAAGCCGTAGAATAAATAGTTGAAATTACTAAAAATGCTTTAGCGTAAAGAGCGAAGTATTAGTAGGAGGTGAGCCCATCATATACGTAATAATTTCTGTTCGTTTTAAGTTTTAATGCTTCTCCTTATTTTCAGTTGAACCAACTTTTTCATATTTTTTTTTCTGTTTTTTTTTTTTAAATGATGCTAGAAAATCCTGCGCTTCCTTCATGAAACTTTTCTTCCCCCATGACAAATTCCTCCAAGGAAAGTTCCCCCAACATATTCCCCTCTTCTCAACCCCCCCCCCCCCTCCAACCTAAAAATCCCCCAGAAAACGTCCGTACACTTCCAAATAACCATTACTATATGTAAGCACTGGTCAAAGTTTGTAACTTGTGGCCCCTCCCACAGGGACTGTGGGGGAGTAAGTCGTCCCCAAAGACATATTTATTAGGTTTTTCGACTACCTTGAATAAAATAGCTATCTCAGAATTTTGATCCGGCGACTTTGGGAAAATAATTAGCGTGGGAGGGGGCCAGGGTGCACTCATTTTTTCGGTCACTTAAAAAGGGCACTAGAACTTTTCATTTCCATTAGAATGAGCCCTCTGGCAAGATTCTAAGACGACTGGGTCGATACGAACACCCCTGGGAAAAAAAAAACAGACAAAAAAACAAATAAACACGCATCCGTGATCTGTATTCTGGCAAAAAAAAAATGCGAAATTCCACATTTTTATAGATAGGAGCTTGAAACTTCTACAGTAAGGTTCTCTGATACGCTGAATTTGATGGTGTGATTTTCGTTAAGATTGTATGACCTCTAAGGGGTGTTTCCCCCTATTTTCGAAGATGAGGCAAATTTTCTCAGGCTCGTAACTTTTGATGGGTGCAACTAATCTTGATCAAACTTATATATTTAAAATCAGCATTAAAATGAATTCTTTTGATGTAACTATTGATATCAAAATTCCATATTTTAGAGTTTCGGTTACTATTGAGCCGGGTCTCTCCTTACTACAGTACGTTACCACGAACTGTTTGATGTAGTTGTATTTGGGAACCAACAAATTTTATTCTTTGAATTTTTGTGGCTGAAAAGCATTGTCAGATATATCTAGTTTATTTGCTTCATTGTCTTCACGGTTCGACATCGACATGGCAACCTTGACAAAAGCGTGATACTACCCTAAAATCTTCGTAATTTGAAACAAGGAAAAAAAAAATCTTTAAAAATTGTGGTTTTCAAGTACGAGTAGACCTGAGATGGGTCCAGGGGGATATTCTTATTTTGATGGCCTTGGTACTTTAACATATGTTACACAATTGTGGTCTGCTTTAGCTTAAAAAAAAAAGCTGACAATGAGCAGCACAATTGTAGCTTCAGCTTTTCCTTGATAAAACAGCTTGTGTGGCAAAAATACAAAACTATGTATTATTGTATATTGTATATCATTATTATAATATATTATAAAATATTAATATATTATTATAATATTAATATAAAATGCATATTATTATTGTATATTGTATACGTATCATTGTTTATTGCATATTACGTATAAAATATAAAACTATTGTATAAAAAAATACAAAACAAAAAAGAAAATTACAAAACTATGAAGAAAATATAATTATTGATTACATGCTAAAAGCACGGAAATCACAAACATTGAGGACGAGGATTCATCAAAGCTGACGCTGCCTAAATAAATTTTTGGGCCTTATCCCTCCCCCCCATAAAAAGAACTGAAAATGATTGTACTGACTTGATTTTACTTGCTTTAGTAGGAGAGGAAGCAAGTTGGGTTCCATGAATAATTAGATATAGGGCCGTATTCAAGAGGAGGGTTACCTGGTTTGACCCCCCACCCCCCAATAAAAAATTTTTATTAAGGGGGACCAATTTTTGCTGTGTTCTGTAAAGTTTTTTTTTGTACCAACTCAAATCAAAAATCTTGGATACAGCCTTGTCGATTTTGTGGGGCAAAATATGTACACCAATTTTGCCACATATTCAAGAGATTTCAAACAGAGAAGTTATTTCACAAAAATCACGAAGTCCGAAAAACGCTAAAACTGTTAATGTTATGCTGTAGGATAGCTAAACATTATTCCAACGCTTCATTTATTTGTTACCACCGGAACTAGCATTTGATTTCTTTTCCTTCGAAAAAAAAAAAAAAAAAAACAATAAGAAGAAAGAAAAAGAACTAGTTGCCTACAATGAGAGACCCCTACCAGTTTCATTTTTTAGAACGTGGTTTTACGTAGAAATTTGTTTAGGATGGGTGGTGTTTCTCAGGGGATTGGGGGTAGAGCTTCAGAAAAACATAAAAATAGGCGAAATATAGAAAAAAGAGTGGGGTGCCAATAGGGTTGAGCTTCAGGGAATCAAGAAAATTAGCGGCATGCATAGAAAGTACAGAAATATCCTAAACAATGCTAGAGTTTAAGGAGGATTACGTAGCTAACCTCCCCCCCTACACGGGTACCAATTCACGAAAACTTAGGAGGGAGAAAATATTTTTTCAAAATTTGGGGAGGGGGCAATTTTTATTTCTTTTCAATGAAAATACCAAGAACTGGAATTTTCTAATTTTTCAGTGAAAATACCAAACAAAAGTTGTTTTAAAAATCTATGGAAGATAAGAGTCAGCCCAATAGTACCCGAAACTCTAATAAAATGAATTCTGATAACAGTTAATAAAGCAAAAAAATTGGCATTTTATGCAGATTCAAAATATGTAAAATTCATTAAGTTTATTGTTACCCATCAAAAGCTATGGGCCTCAATATATTTGCCAGATTTTCGAAAAAAAGGGGAACACCCCCAGAAGATCAAGCAATCTTAGTGAAAATCACAACATCAGATTCAGAATATCAGAGAATCGTACTGTAGAGGCTTCAAGCTCTTATGTTTTAAATCTTGAATTTGCATTCCATTTTTTTTTTTGCTGGAAGAAAGATCACGGATGTGCATTTTTTTCTCTCTCTCTCTCTCAAACACTTCGTGTTAACGAATTGTAAGTAAGGAGCGACTCGGCTCAATAGTAACTGAAACTCTAAAAAGAGAATTTTAATATCAACAGATAGGCTACATCAAAAGGATCAGCCTATTATGCTGATTGCAAATATATAAGATTAATCAAGTTTAGTGTTACCAATCAAAAGTTACGATCCTGATTTTGAAATAGGGGAGAAACACCCCCCCCCCCAAAAAAAAGAAAAAAAATCAAAGAACCTTAATGAAAATCACATCATCATATTCAGCGTACCAGAAAACGCGATTGTGGAAATTTCAAGCTCCTATCTGCAAAATGTGGAATTTTGCTTTTTTTGCCAGAAGACAGATCACGGATGCCTGTTAATTTGTTTCTTTTTTTCCTCAGAGGTGATCGTATTGAAATAGCAGTTCTAGGAGATCAGGAAATGGTGCACTCGAAAGAAATTAAAGTTCTAGTTTCCTTTTTAAGTGGCCAAAAGAATTGGAGGGTAACTGGACCCCTCCCACACCCATTTCCTCCCAAACTTATCCCAGTATAGTTGAAGGATCAAATAACTATGTCTTTAGTTGCAACCACCCACAGTCCGTGGGGAGAGGCATGTAAGTTTTAAAATTTGCCCATTGTTTACGTATAGTATTTGTTATTGGGAAGCATACAGACATTTTTTGGGGGAGAGGGGTTGTGCTTGGGGTAGATTTCTATAGGGAGAATCTACCTTAGGGAAGGAAATTTCATGGGGGTGAATTTTCCAGGGGAAGTTCTTCCATATATGAAGGATTGCCCCCTCCTCAATACCTTGCTCTTTACGATAAAGTTTGACTGTTTGTCCCAATTTTTGGAGAGTGGCTATTGATAGTTTAATTAGAATAGGAAGATTTTTCAAAATTGCTAACAGCTTTAGAGCAAAGAGCAAGGTATTGAGGAGGGGGTAACTCTTCATATACGGAACAAATCTACCAAAATTAATATGCAAATTTCGTTGTAATTTTTAACGAACAGAAATTATTCCGTATATGAAAGGGACTGTCCCCTATCAATGCCTCACTCTTTACGCTAAAGGTTTGACTCTCTGTTGCAACTCTACTTTTAAAACAATAAAATGTGGGGCGGGGAGGAGAATTTTCAATTAGGGCTGGGGGAAGATTTTAAAAGCGGGACATCCGGGACATTTTGGGAGGAAAATTTCCAAGGGAATTGTACATAGGAGAGGAGGATTTTTCGGAATGATTTGAAAAACGGTCGGAAAATTTAATTTGAAAAAAAAAAGTTTTCTGAACTAAAATAGGAGCAACGTTTAAGCTTAAAAGAACAGAAATTATTCTGTATATGAAGGAGGCTTCCCCTCTTCAATCCCTCGCTTTGAACGTCAAAGTTTGTTAGTTTTTTGTCACAATTCTTTAAGAACGACTCCCAAAACTCAAGGACTGTGAATTTGAATGAGAAGTATATTAAGGGACTTTAAGACTTCCGAGCTTTAAAACAATCCGTTTTCGGTTTTAGTGTTGCTCCTTACTTTCAGTTGAAAAACCTTTTTTTACTTGATATGAAACGTTTGTCTGCGATTATGGTTTAGAAAAGTAAAGTTTTAAAGAATAAGTCGCATATATTATACATAAATTAGGTTGATGTTAGGTTACGAAAAAATCAATCAAATGGACTAGTGTTACTAGTTGTGGTGCAGTGGAGATATAAGAAGTCAAAAGACGAAGACGCAGTGTTTTGTTGTTGTTGTTTTTTTCAGAGTTGAGACCTGTTTTGAAGAATGCAAAGATATGGTGTTAGAGGCATGGTGAAGTGTAAGTTTAGTGTTATTGGACATTACCAAGTGGAATAAAATTTATTTTTTTGTTTTTTTGTTTCTACTGGGAATTCCTAAGCGAGTAGTGGTATCGTCGATATTAGCATCAAGGGCTATTTTAACTTAAATTTTTCAACAAAAAGCCAATTTGGCTACATTTTAGAGATGAGAAAATGTATCTTGATGCGTTGGTGCTGATCCCAACTTTTTTTTTTGCAAAAAAAAAAACAAGTACTGCCAGTTTTAACATTACATAGCTAAAAAAATGTCTGGAGCTCATTTTGTGTCGAAAACAGAAAACTGATTGAATTGAATATTCTTATCTTTGTCTTTTCTTAAAAATTAAGTTAAATAAAGTTTAGTGTTACGGGTGTTACGAGGCTCCAGATTTATAACCGAGTTACAGAGCGTGTAGCCAATCTCTAATTAAAATCTAGTTATGGGACTTGGTATTAACCAAGGGGGGAGTGGGGGGCCCGTTAATTCGGAAAAAATATAAAATTGAAGTATTTTTCACTTACGAACGGTTGATCAGATCTTAATGATATTTGATGTTTGGAAGGATATCGTGTCTCAGAGCTGTTATTTTAAATCCTGACCAGATCTGGTGACACTGAGGGGGGAGTTGGGAGGGGAAACCTAAAATCATGGAAAACACTTGAGTGGAGGGATCGGGATAAAATTTGATGGGAAAAATAAGCACAACTCCTAGATACATGATTGAAATAACCGAAACAGATCCGCTCTCTTTGGGGTAGTTGGGGAGGGAGGGGGGTTAATTCTGAAAAATTAGAAAAAATGAGGTATTTTTAACTTACGAACGGGTGATGGGATCTCAATGAAATTTGATATTTAGAAGGATATCGTGTTTCAGAGCTCTTATTTTAAATCCCGACCGGATCTGGTAACATTGGGGGGGGGGGGGGAGTTGGGAGGGGAAAACCTAAAATCTTGGAAAACGCTTAGAGTGGAGGGATCGGCATGAAACTTGGTGGGAAAAATAAGCACAAGTCCTAGATACATGATTGACATAACCGGAGTGGATCCACTCTCTTTGGGGTAGTTGGGGGGGGGGGGGTTAATTCTGAAAAATTAGAAAAAGTGAGGTATTTTTAACTTACGAACGGGTGATCGGATCTCAATGAAATTTGATATTTAGAAGGATATCGTGTCTCAAAGCTCTTATTTTAAATCCCGACCGGATCTGGTGACATTGGGGGGAGTTTGAGGGGACCTAAAAGCATGGAAAACGCTTAGATTGGAGGGATCGGGATGAAACTTGGTGGGAAAAATAATCAGAAGTCTTAGATACGTGATTTACATAATTGGAAAGGATCCACTCTATTGGGGGGGGGGGGGTAATTCTGAAAAATTAGAAAAAATGACGTATTTTTAACTTACGAAGGAGTGATCGGATATTCATGAAACTTCATATTTAGAAGAACCTCGTAACTCGGATCTCTTTTTTTTTAATCTCGGCCGGATCCAGCGTCATTGGGGGGGAGGGGCAGTTGGGGGACCGGAAATCTTGGAAAATACTTAAAGCGGAGAGATCAGGATGAAACTGAATGGGAAGAATAAAAACCTGTCTAAGATACGTGACTGACATAACCGGACCGGATCTGCTCTCTTTGGTGGAGTTGGGGGAGGGGTAATTTTGAAAATTGAGGTATTTGTAACTTACGAAAGGGTGACCAGATTTTAATGAAATTTGATATTTAGAAAAACCTTGTGCTTTAAAGCTCTAATTTTAAGTTCCGACCAGATCCTATGACATTGGGGGGAGTTGGAGGGGGAAACCGGAATTCTTGGAAAACGTGAAAATTGGGGTATTTTTATCTTACGAATAGGTGATCGGATCTTAATGAAACTTGATATATACAGAAGAATCTTGTATCTCAGATGCTCCATTTTCGACTCGAATTGGATGCGGGGACATAGGGAGTTGGAGGAGGGAAACAGAAATCTTGGAAAACGCTGAGAGTGGAGAGAGATCGGGGTGAAACTTGATGGGAAGAATAAGCGCACGTTCTAGATACGTGATTGATATAATTGGAGCGGATCCGTTCTCTTTGGAGGAGCTGGCGGGTGTTAATTTGGAAAAATTAGAAACATTGAGGTATTTTTAACTTAAGAACGGGTGACAGGATCTTAATGAAATTTGATATTTAGAAGGAATTCGTGTCTCAGAGCTTTTCAAATCCCGACCAGATCTGTTGACATTGGGGGGAGTTGGAGGGGGGAAATCTTGGAAAACACTTGGAGTGGAGGAATCGGGATGAAGCTTGGTGGATAGAATAACCAAATATCCTTGATACGTGATTGACGTAATCGTACTGGATTCGCTCTCTTTGGGGGGAGTTGGGGGGAGGGGTTCAGTGATTTGGCGTTTGGTGCTTCTGGGCGTGCTAGGACGATGAAAATTGGTAGGCGTGTCAGGGAGCTGCACAAATTGACTTGATAAAGTCGTTTTCCCAGATTCGACCATCTAGGGGGCTAAAGGGAGAGGAAAAATTAGAAAAAATGAGGTATTTATAACTTACGATTGGTGATTGGATCTTAATGAATTTTGATATTTAGAAGGACATCGTGACTCAGAGCTCTTATTTTAAATCCTGAACGGCATTAAGCCTCTGATTTTCCTTTTAAATCAATCTATTGATTCTTAGAATTTTGTTAGAGCTCATACCATATGAGCTCTTGGCTCTTAGCTCTTCTTGCCTCGTCACAAGTGCCATATGAGCTCTTAGCTCTTGTTTTTAAGTTGTTAAGATTATTTTCTTTGATGAAATGGCTACCCCATCTTAAATCCAGTTGGGAAATTATTTACAAGCTTTAATTCAAAGATTAATATCGCAGGACCATAAAAGTATGTTTTCGTTTTCAACAAAACCGGACTGCTTCTAAATTACAAAATGGCTCAGTAACAAAACATTTACCCGATTTTTTGAAAAGTCTTTTAACTGAATATCTACCAAGAAAACAGAAGAACCTTAAATAATCACGTTTTACGGATCTTTATTTTGATTTATTAAAATTAAGCTTTTTCTAACACTTTTAAATAAATGTTGCCTTGCTGGCCAGTCGCCAGCTTTAAATATTAAACATCGAGTTCTGGCATACTCTAAGACAAAAAGAAAAAGAAAAAAAGGTTCCTGGGAAAAAAATTAAGTCTCAGGTCTTAGCAATTCTGAAACTTTATATTCAAACACTTCTCATAGAAAAGTGGTTTCAATTAGCAAATAATCCGTACATAAAAACTGGCAAGGTTGTATCTAGGGGGTATGGAGTTTGACCCCCACCAAAAAAACTTCTATTTGACTCGTAAAGACATTACAAAAATGCATATAAATTATTTTTTATGTATTTTGAAAAAAATTATCGAACCCCCGCCCCCTCCCGGACGAAATCCCTAGGTGCACCCTAGAATACTGGCCAAAATTGTTATGAAAATACTACAAAAGCGCCAGTAATTTGTTTGTTTTTTTAACATTGAGATATAGGCGCTTACACATCTTACTACATATAATATTTTCTGGCAGTTACTGAAGATCATTATGACAAGAGGTTAAAAAAAGTCAGAGGAGCCTAGGGGGCCACCCCCTCCCCCAAAAAAACTTAAAGTTTTCGAATTTCTAGGTACTTCACAATAAAATTGTCAATTATTTTTTTTTCGTTATTACCCCCTTCCCCGGGAACAAAAATCTCTATGTACGTGCCGGTCATGGCTGTACGAATGGTTTTGGATATCCTTGATCACAACATGGCTGTTTCAGTATTTACTAGGTTAATAACTATTAATGTTTAATAGTAATTATTTTGAAAAGCGGGATGATGAGAAGCAAAGAAACAAGGCTACAATACAACTAGCTGGACGCTTCAATCAAAGAGAAAAAGAGCGATTACTGTGCGATCCTTCGGTGTTAAAAAGAGTGCTTTAAAGCCATTGGTTTTTTTTTGTGACGTACTTTGACAAGCTAATCATTCTATTACTTGTCTCTAAAGAGGAAAATAATAGGGTTAGCTAAATAATGTAAATAATGACGAAGACCACACTGCCTTTCCATAATACAAATACAGAAGAGAGAATAATGAGGACTTGTCTTCCCAAAATTAATAAACCAATAAATTTTTCTTCCGAAAAATAATAAAAAATAACAAAAAAACTCACAATAAAAGTTCTTGGTTAAAAATCCTAACGCTTCAGTTCTTGGAATTAGCTAACGTTTTAAACTAAACAATATTGAGCGTAAAATATGTTGAGTCGGACAAACATTTCGGGGGGGGGGGGGGGGTTCAACCTCCCCCTGGAAACGGCCTTGGATCGAAAATATATTTTTCAAAATCAAGAGGGAAAGGGGTAATTCTGTTGTTTTTTCAATTATTTCAATAAAAATACCGGAAAAAGCTTTTTTTTTAATGAAATACTAAAAGGATATTTTTCAAAATCTAAGGAGGGGCGAAACTTAGGGGACATTACTCCTGACATGGAAAGGCAATTTCTTGAGAGAAAAACAACTCTGTGCCTTTGGAAAACCTAACTGGTTTTTTAATGGGAAAAATTAAATTTAAAAAAAAACAAGTTTTTTTAACTGTCTAAAAAGTTTCTTGGAATAAGAAGCTATAAGAAACTGATAAATAATATCAGTTTTTTGTAGGAATTAAATAAAAAAAAGAGCAATACTAATGATTATTAAATAAAAAAAAGAAGTTTTTCTATCTGAAAGTAAGGAGCGACATTAAAACTTAAAACAAACAAAAATTATTCCGTATATGAAAGGGGTTGTCCCCTCCTCAACGCCCCACTGTTTACGCTAAATTTTGACTCTTTGTCACAACTCTAATTTTTACAAGAATTAAAAAAAAAACTTTAGAGTAAAGAGCGAGGTGTTGAGGAGGGGACAACCCCTTTCAGATACAGGATAATTTTTGTTCGCTTTAAGTTTTAATGTCGCTCCTTATTTGCACTTAAAAAACTTATTTTTTTATTTAATTTCTGAACGTTTTTGAATTAATGTATGTTTTGAATTTGGCTCACCGCACATGAATAAATAAAACAAAATATGCTATCGATAAAAAGAAAAGGGGTGGAGGAGGAGGCCTAGTTGCCCTCCAATTTTTTGTTACTTAAAAATGCAACAAGATTTTTTTTTTCACGAACATTTTTGTTAGTAATAAACAGACGCACCTTACGAATTAACTTACGTAACGAACTTCTATATTTGTGTATTTTTATAACGTATATGAGGGGATTCGACCTCTCTTCAATACCTTGCTCTTTACACTAAAGCTTGGATTTTTTCCCAAATCTTTAAGAATGACCCCTGAATCACAAAGACCGTAGAATAAATAGTCGAAATTACTAAAAATACTTTAGCGTAAAGAGCAAGGTATTGTGGAGGAGACGAACCCTCTTATATACATAATATTTTATGTTCGTTTTAAGTTTTAATGCTGCTCATTTGGCTACTCCCAGTTGAAAAAAAAATCATATTTATTTTTTCATTGTTTTTTTTTTTTTAATAATGTTAGAAAATCCTGCGCCCCCTTCATGGAAATTCTCTTCCCTCATGAAAAAATCCTCCATCGAAAGAACCTCCCACGTAACCCCCTCCCCCAAACCCAACCCCACCCCAGCGCGAAAAATCCCCCCCCCCCGGAAACCTGTGTACACTTCATAATAACCATTACTATATCTAAACACTGGTCAAAGTTTGTAACTTACAGCCCCTCCTCCGGGTAGGCTACTGTGGGTAATTGAGTCATCCCCAAAGACATAGTTATTAGGTTTTCGATTAATCTGAATAGAATAACTACCTCAAAATTTTGATCCAGTGACTTTGGGGAAAAATGTGCGTGGGAGGAGGCGTAGGTGCCCTCCAGTTTTTTTGGTCACTTAAAAAGGGCACTAGAACTTTTAATTTCCGTTAGAATGAGTCCTCTCGCAACATTCTAGGACCACTGGGTGGTAACGATCACCCCTGGAAAAAAAAAAAAAAAAAAAAAAAAAAAAATACAAACTAAACATGCATCCGTGATCTGTCTTCTGGCAAAAATACAAAATTCCACATTTTTGTAGATAGGAGCTTGAAACTTGTACAGTAAGGTTCTCTGATACGCTGAATCTGATGGTGTGATTTAATTTAAATTTTGATTAATTTTGTGATCGTTATAATTCTATGATTTTTAGGAGTGTTTCCCCCTATTTTCTAAAATAAGGCAAATTTTCTCTGGCTCGTAACTTTTGATGGATAAGACTAAACTTGATGAAACTTATATATTCTATAGAGCCAGGTTGCTCTTTACCACGAACTGTTAAAAGAAAAAGAAAGTAAAAAGAGTAAAAAGAAAAAAGTAAAAAGTGAAAAACATGCATCCGTTTCTTTCTCAGTAAAAAGAAAGGAATATTTGAGTCACTGCATTGTGTTCAAGTCCAGGCTCTGTTTCTCTCTGCTTCAATCGTGCCACGGTTATATTGGTGATTCCTGATATTTTTATCACGGCAACATGGGTGATTCCATGGGTAATTTTTGAAATATTTACCAGTTAAATCATACAAGTGGATAAAAAACAAAACAAGAGCCAAAATGTAGTTAAATTTTAATTAATACATATTTTTCTAAGGGTTATCTTATTGATTGATTTAAAATTCACTTTTTAGTAATTCTATGTGCTATAGGATGAAATCAATTTGTATTTTTTCCAAGTTTTCGTATTCAAAATGAAATATATTTTCATATTATTTTAGTTCTTTTTGATTTACATTAATCTATTTGCAACCATTTTTAAGAGATATTTTGTCGAAGATATTTATAGTTTATATTTGCAAAAGATATTGATAGTTTATTTCAAATTGTCTTTTAGAAAATTTGTCTTGTTGTCATTTTTTTTTGTTATCCTTTTATCATCCTTTATTAGTTATTTCATTATAATTTGAACGATTTTTTTCTGTCTAAATAACAAACTTTTAAGCCTTATTCTGATAATTAATGTAAAATTAAATTATTGACAGTTTTAACTATTATTAATCCTACATGATGTAGAAAGAAACTATTTTCTGATGTATTTCAAATTGCCTAATTAGGATAAATAGACTAATATCATCATTTTATTTTTTTGCTTCGCTGTCATTTTAATCCTACTCAATTGTTTACAATTCTTTTTTTATTTGTGTTTGAAAGATCGTTTTAGCTTAAGAATGAAATTATCTGCAGTTTTTAGATTTTTTTTCTGTTTTTATCATTTTTATGAGATACAGAAACAGTAATTTTCTAGTTTTTTTTTTCAAATTGTCTTATTCAAAATAAATTACATCGTTATTTTTTCTTTTGTTTTCATTTGTTCTTTTTATTTACAATCCCTTCTATTTTAATCCGGCCCACATTTTTTTTTGTAATACTGATCTCACTGACTTCTCTTTAATTTTAATTTTTATTTTACCAATTCAGTGCGATGTACAAATTTTTGAATTTATTTAAAATTGTCTTGTTCAAAATAAATGATAGTTCCATTTTGTTTGTATCTTTTATTGCTTGTTTCCCTTTTCATTTGAGACATTTTTGCAACTACCGCCAACAGCTCAGAGCTTGATTCCTAATGCATTCTTTCCAATTTCTCTTTTTTTAAGTTTGAAATTAAACACTAAACACACTTTACAAGGCCAGAACAATGACAATCAATCAACTATTATGCACTCTTTCTGGTTTGTGTCAGAATTTAACCTACCGTCATAGTCCAGATTGGGTTGCCAGATCTTGTTTCGCCATAATGGGTCACTTTACTTCCTTTTTTGTATCTATCATACTTTCCATTTGATGAATATGATGATGAGTCATAATCTGAGGGCGGAGTCAATGAACCCTGGTTAAAAGCAGTTAATAGTTAATTAAAGGCTAAGCAAATGGTAATACGAAGTTAATAGCCCCTATTAGTACACAACACTTAGTTAAGAGACTTTTACAAATGAAAATATAGAGAGAAATAAACGGTATAATAAAGCAAAACAAAAAACAGTCTTCAACTTTCAATAGACTAATAGTGTCTATAACACGAAAACGCAACACAGAATGACAAATTAGATTATCTCTGGTACAATTCAAATTTTGTAATGAAATCTAGTAATAAATGAAATAATACATTTATTTAAAAATTTACATATACCCTAGGTTATGGCCTATGATTGAATTTACAGGGTTAAGATCTAATGAACTACAGAGAAAATCTAAGATTATATGTGTCAACACGCCAAGAAAACTTATCTATTATGTATTAAATGTTTTTTGCTAATTTAGCAGTGGTCAGGGCTGTATCCCTGACTACTTTTTTCGAGAAAGGGGGGGGGGGGGGGTACAAAAAATAAAAAGACATCCAAAATTTGTTTATATTCATGTTTGTTAACTTTTTCCTAATCGGACAAACATGTCGGGGGCGGGTGGGGGGGCGGAGGTTCAATACCCCTTCACCCTGAATACGGCCTTGAATGTGGCATATTCTTTTTTTATTTATAAGTTGAGTTTAGTGTAGCTTAGTTCATTTTTCCGTTGATAAAGGCTCCCGGATGTTGAGTCGAAATATCCAGATTTTTATTATTTTAAATCTGTTGTTTTTGTTTTGTCTACTGTTTGTTTTTCTCTCAATATATTATAGAATTTATTTTTCTCTACATACTATAAATATATATATATATTTTGTCCACCCATTTTTCTCTCTATATATTTTCATTTGTTAATTTCTGTGATTGGAAGAACAGGGAGATATAAAAAATTATGAACACTTAGTTAAGGGCTTACACTCTGTTTGTACCCAGAAAACCAGCATGCAGAATCGTGCTGTAGTTACTTAAGGCATTTTTTGTTTGCAATTCCAAAATGGGTGCAGTAGAATATTCCTTTTAGAGTACAATGCAAAAACTTTTTGATAGATCAAAGACAGAACAAGTATAGATCTCTTCGCGCAAACAAAGAACGCTTATCAACAATTTGCTGAGCAGCGAAAATTAGGCGAGAATATAATATCATGGAACAAGGCCATTGCCCCCGCCCCTCCTAACGACAAAATCATAGATACGCGCATGCACAAGATAATATAAACAAACAAATTAAAATAGTTAAACCCAGTTGAACCTAACAAGATAAAACATACAGTTTCTACCAAAATTGGAATGTACAAATATGAAAAGCTTTGAAATTTTGGCAAAAAATTGATATTTTTGCACCAAAAAGGGTTTGCGATCTCTACCCAGAAAAATTTTGTGGTATGTGCTACAAAAATTCTTATCTTTCCGAAAGTTAATATACTTTAAATCTCCATAACTTTCTGCGATACATTATCTTCATTATAATTATGGCTATGAGGCTATATTTATGATCAATCGGTATAATTATCATTCTTCAATTATATATATATATATATATATATATATATATATATATATATATATATATATAAATATATATATATATATATATATATATATATATATATATATATATATATATATATATATATATATATATATATATATATATATACATATATATATATATATATATATATATATATATATATATATATATATATATATATATATATATATATATATATATATATATATATATATATATATATATATTATATATGGGTGTGTGTGTGTGGGTGTTTGTGTGTGACAACACCGGTCAGTAGTTAAATACTATCAGGGAATGTCTACAAACAGGTACAGAAGTACCCCCCCCCCCCGAGATTAGAGGTCTGATCAAACCCCTAGAAAATTTAAAATAGCGACCTAGGAATGCACTTTTCCCATTTTGAACCTCTCTATAAGGTTAGGTCCTGTTTGTACTTAAGATGTGGATATAAGAAAAGAAAAATCAAACAGTTCGTTGTAACGAACTGTGAGTGAGGAGCGATCCTGCTCAATAGTAATCGAAACTCTAAAAAAACGGAGTTTGACACCAATAGATAGATAAAAAGAATTGGCTTTTTATGCTAGTTTCAAATATATAAGTTTCTTCAAGTTTAGTCTTATCCATGAAAAGGTAAAAGCCTGGAAAAATTTGCCTTATTTTCGAAAAAAGGAGAAAACACTCCCTAAAAGTCATGAAATCTTAATGAAAATCACACCATCAGATTCAGCGTACCAGAGAACCCTGTTGTAGAGGTTTCAAGCTCCTATCTGCAAAAAGTAGTTTTGTATTTTTTGCCAGAAGAAAGATCACGGATGCGAGTTTATTTGTATTTTTTTTCCCATGGGTAATTCTATCGACCCAGTGGTCATAATTTCTATATACATACTTCACAATAACAAAAACTATGGGCAAAAATGGGCAAATTGTATGACTTAAAGACCTAACCCTGGGACTGTAGGGGGGATCATGTTAAAACCAAAGGCTTAGTTATTGGGTCTTTCCACTAGGCCTATGATGAGCAAAATGGCTATCTCAAAATTTTGATCGGACGACTTTGGGAAAAAAGGACGGAGGAGGGGGCCAGCTTGCCTTCTAATCTTTTGGACACTTAAAAAGGGCATTATAAATTTTAATTTCCGTTCGAATGAACCCTCTCACGATATTCTAGAACCACAATCAATACAATCAACCCTGCTTGATACAATCAACCCTGACAAAAAAGTAAAAAAAATAAAATAAACACGCATCCGTGGTCTTTCTTCTGGCAAAAATACAAAATTTCACATTTTTGCACATAGGAGCTTGAAACCACTAAAGTAGGGTTTCCTGATACGCCGAGTCTACGCTGTTTCCCCCATTTTTCTAAAATCAAGCAAATTTTCTCAGGCTCGTAGCCCCTAATTGATACGCCTAAACTTAATGAAACTTATGTATTTAAAATCAGCATAATAAGCAAATTCTGCTTATTATTATTCAAACTACCGTTTAAAACAAACTATTGAAGCGAACCTAGGTCTCAGACACATATGAATATAGAAGCCATAATTAGCAGACAACACAGAAACACTTTATACAAAACCCCCGCTTACTTAGATTTACTATATCTTATTTATCAAATAAAAATGTAGTACATGAAACTATGTTCACTAGGGACCAAAGGAAAGTCAGGAGGGGCGACCGGAACAGAGTATTAAAGTTGTGTACACTTCTTTCAGAGAGTGCACAGCCATTTAAACGTAGTCAAACAGTTCGTGGTAACGAACTGTAGTAAGGAGCGACCCGACTCAATAGTAACCGTAATTATAAAAAATGGAATTTTGATACCAATAGTTACATCAAAATAATTGGATTTTTACGCTGATTCTAAATATATGAGTTTCATCAAGTTTAGTTTTAGCCATCAAAAGTTACGAGCCTGAGAAAATTTGCATTATTTTAGAAAATAGGGGGAAACATCCCCTAAAGTTCAAAGAATCTTAACGAAAGAGAGAACCATACTGTTGAAGTTTCGAGATCCTATCTACAAAAATGCAGAATTTTGTATTTTTTGCCAGAAGACAGATCACGGATGCGTGTTTATTTGTTTTTTTTTTGTTGTTTTTTTTTTCTTTTCCCCAGGGGTGATCGTATCGACCCAGTGGTCCTATAATATCACGAGAGGGCTCATTCTAATAGAAATTCAAAGTTTTAGTGCCCTTTTTAAGTGACCAAAAAATTGGAGGGCACCTAGGCCCCCTCCCATGCTCATTTTTTCCCAAAGTTACTGGATCAAAATTTTGAGATAGCCATTTTGTTCAACATGGTCGAAAAACCTTATAATTATGCCTTTGGGGACGACTGGCTCCCCCACAGTCCCCGGGGGAGGGGCTGCAAGTTACAAACTTTGACCATTGTTTACATAAAGTAATGGTTATTGGGACGTGTACAGACGATTTCAAAGGGACTTTTTCACGTTAAAGGGGGGTCGGTGGTTACGTGGGAGGATTGTTCAATGGAGGAATTTATCATGAGGGAAGAAAATTTCCATGAAGGGGCTGCAGGACTTTCTAGCATTATTTAAAAGAACAATGAGAAAATAAGTAAAAAAAGTTTTTTCTGGTGGAAGTAAGGAGGAGCATTAGAACCTAAAACGAACAGAAATTAGTTTTCTAATTTTTTAAAAAGTAGAGTTGTGAGAAAGATTCAAATTTTAGCCTAAAGGGTAAGGCATTGAGGAGGAGACAACCCCTTTCATAAACGAAATAATTTCTGTTCGTTTTAAGTTTTAATGTCGCTCCTTACTTGCAGTTAAAAAACTGTTTTGTTTTGTTTCATTTAATTTCTGAACGTTTTTGAACTAATGCATGTTTTGATTTTTCTCCTTTTTAAAAGCTGAAAGATCTAAAGCCGAACTGGCCAACCATGACAAAAACAGAAAAAAAAAGAAAAAAAAATGAAGGGGAGAAAAAAAAAATCAAGATGAAGAAACAAACAGGACTACGGCAAGCAGAAGGAAAAGATACACTAAAACGATACAGATATTTCGCCTGTATAAAACAAGGCGTCTTCAACACTAAATGTGGAGAAGAACAAAGATAAAATCTAGAATAATCTATAAAACCTAAAACTGTATGAAATCTAAAATTAAGAAATACTTGTGTGGTGCTCAGTCGCAGTAGCATTAACTGTATATATAGATATTGGTTTGATTTTATTTCTTAGTTTTAAGTTTTATTCAATTTTAGGTTTTATGGATTATTTTAGATTTTTACCTTTGTTCTTAGCGTTGAAGACGCCTCGTTTTAGGCAGGCGAAATATCCGCGGTGTTTTAGTTTTTCTTTTTCTTCTACCGGTCGTAGTCCTCTTTTTTCTTCATCTTGGGATTTTTTTTTCACTTTACTTTTTTTCTAAGCTAGGGGCAGGGTAAGGCTTGGAGGAAGGAGGGGATAATCGGACACAAAACAAATGACTGGCCGAAAAGATCAAAGTCGCGCTCAAACTTCTTGAGAGTGTGCATAACACTTTACACGCACACAAACAAAATAGAACTTGACAAAAGTTTATAAGGGATTGTGGGATTCAAGAATTTGGATATTTGTGCGTATTTTTCGCTTAACAAGCCCCTCACAGCTAGGTTAACAATGAAGGGGGGGGGGTAATTTCCCCACCCTCAATTTCATGTTTTCACAACCAAATTAAGATTTTAAAAAAATAGCTTGTTTTGGATTTTCATTGAAAAATACTTTTTTTTTTTGAATTCTCATTGGAAACATCGAAAAAACAACAAAACGACCGTCATAGACTTTAAAATATAATCTTTATTTTTTCGTGAATTGCCTCTCTTTATTGCCGGCCCTCTTCACTTTTTCGCGAATTGGTGCCCCCTTCTTCCAGAGAAAAACTGAAATGTGATAAGGTACATGTGCATGTCTATGCAAGGCTTAACCGAATTGACAGTCGACTATAGCACTATTTATAGCCAAGTTATTGTTTACCTTTGCATATTCTGTAGCGTGCTTTGTTTTGAAAGGAGCAAAAAAAGCAAAGGTCAAAGCTAATCGATTTACTTCTAATAGTTGAAGTTCACTCGAGCTATAACCGGTAATTTCTTTACTATTCAGAAATATAAGATCGTGGATTCATTTATTTAATTATTTCAATAATCAAACAGTAAAGTACGATTTCTTCCGGTAGGTGGGCTAGAAAAGAGGAAATAAGGGTGGGAAGTACATTTTATCTCTTTTAGATGAACAAATGTACAAAATTTTGTAATACAAAAAATAATACATTTTTATTACCAAAAATTGTTTAAAATTCCCTCCCCCAAAAAATGCATAGAAGGCGCATCTCTCAAAAACAGGCTGAAGGCATCCTTCCCCTTGTTCAAGCTTATTTGACGCTTAAAGATGCAGCAGAATAAGTGGCGTAGTTAAGGAGGGCCAAACCGCGTTTGTTCCGCGGTTGGGGTGGGATGATGTCACAAAGAAAGATTTAAAGGAAATGGGAACTTCCTGGGATGGTATAAAGAGGGATGCTTTGAATAGATTGGGATGGAGGATGAGCGTGCATAGCTGCGTTGGCCTCAGACGGCTTGGTAATGCGATGAGCTGTTAGTAGTTGTAGTTGTAGAAACCAAATTACATGGGACTCGCAAGGCCTAGAGTTTACAGTTTGATGAAAATGAGGCTAGAGCTAAAGCTTTTGACTATTTTGAACAAAATGGCTATATCAAAATTTGGAACGGCTGTCATGGTGGTTACAAAGGGGTCACATGATCTTTTTCACAATTCAATCGCTCTGGGTTAAATATACAACGTAGAAATTCAAACGTAAATAAGTAATGCAAATAAAAATTATAATAAAAAGAAGAAAGAAAGAAGAAGGGTTTCATTTTAAAGTTTGATAAAAAAAAATAAGGCCGCTAAGCTCATATACACAAAAGACGTATAATAATTAAATATCTTTATAAATATTGAATGATTAATGGAGAAGATTGTAAGTAGTAAATGGGAGATGAAGAAGAAAGAACGATCCCTCTAAATTGACTTCTTTTATCAAGTTTAGTCCCACCTTAAACAGGGGGCTTTGAAGGAGGCAGAGCGTGCGTAACTATGTCAGCCTCAGTCGACTTGGTGTTGTGGTGAGTTGTTAGTAGTAGTAGCAGTAGTAAAGCCGTTTAATAGCCTTTGAATTAAGCTACTTGAACTATAAGTATATCCACTTCTGCGGGACGGTTTGGTTATTTTGTGCCTTTACAAAAGCGAATTCATTTTATGTTTAAAACCAAACTAACAAAGCACTCTAATCCTTGAAGTAGCTATCTCATATCTAATCCAGGCTAAAATTCATAGAAAATAACTAAAATACATTAAACCACGCATTTCTTGAGAGATTTGTCGACAAAGAAGCAAATATTGCGCAGTGGTGAATGATTCATGAATAACAATATTCCAATATTACTTTTATAATATTTACTGATCATAAAATGTCACCTGGAAAAAAAACTGGTTTTAATTTATTGAAACTTTTTTCAGTTATGAAACAAGAAATAAAACTTGAGACTTCTGTTAGGTCAACAATAGCTAGACCATGCATTGCAAAATTATTATTCAATTCTACACTTTGTGTTTGCGTTCTTTGTTGGAGAAATGTCAAGAACTTAGTAGGTCATAATTCTTGCTAGCACTTTTGAGGTGTGCCTTTGCGAAATTGGTAATGTCACATTGTCAGGTAACAATTCTGTCATCCATTTTCATTAAAATTTATTAGCTGTATTTGATAGTCCAGAATAATTGATAGTAATAAATTTGATTATTAATTAAAGAATTATTAGTCAATCAAATATTAATAAAATTGCGAAAAAAAGCGCTTTGTCGTCGTGCGATGCGTTTTGTAGCTTAAAAGGGATTAAATATTTTCACTTCTATTCAATGAGCCCTATCCTGATACCCTAAGAACGCTGGTTTGATACGAGCGTTCCCAAGGGAAAAAAACAACAAGATCAGTGCTATTCATGGAAACTATGATTATCCCTATTTTTGGGGGTGGGGAGGGGGGTATAAATTGGCATTTAAGATTTTTTGACACTAATGATTCCAACGGCGTACTTAGTCTTTAGGTAGGTCTATCTACGTATTATACCAAAACCACATCCAAGAAATTTGCTGAATTTCAGATCTCATAAAACCGGTTTCATATCCAGAAAGACAAATGATAGATGACAGAATGCATTACTTGCATAATTCGGGTTATATATTTGCATGTTAGGGATGGTGGTTGGAATAGGGGGTTTGGTTAGGTTACTTTACCCCCAGCCCCCCCCCCCCCCTACTGTGCAAATACGTGACCCAAATTATATTATTATGTAAACTAAAATATTATATTTTCATCATGAATACTTTTGTCTTATAGCCACCACACTCAAGATTTTGTATCGCAATTTTTTTTTTAGGGGAGATCAGTGCGGTCTACGCAAAAATATGATTTTCCCTCTGGTGAGGGAGGGGGTGTTGTAAACATCTCTTTTAGAACTTTAAGACACTGATTATGTCAACGGCGTACTTTTTAATTTGAATTGGTGTCATTTTCTGAAGGGTGTTAGAGTTCTGGTTCTTTTTCGAAATTTTCAAAACTTTCTTCTCGCAATTACAAATTATAGGCCTATTGAATCTAAATGAAAATTACTATATGTGAAACAATTTAAGAGGGAAATATTTGCCACAAGACAATTTCTTTTAAAATATTTATTCATTTTGGCTACTATGGGTCGTGGTCGTGGTTTATTAGGTTGCTGCTACTCTTGAAACCACAATATAAAAAAGAGGAAAATTACATTGATGAGCATAGCTGCAACTGCTTGTAAAAGATGTCAGTTAAGAATCTCCCTACAACCCAAGCCTAAAAAAAGAAGGTTCGAGCTAAACTTTTGGCAACACGCATTTTTTGGAGCATCAAATCACCCCTTAAAAAAAATCCAAGCCATTTAGTTGGACATTGCGAAAATGAAGCTGCCTAAAAAGTTCCAAACAAAATACATCCCTATTAAACGATGTTCGTCAGTCACAAGAGCTCAACTATTAATGATGTATTTATATTTTTTTGCAAAACAGTCAAAGCTCATTTTCCGTAGGCAGTGGGGGGGGGGGTTAAGATACCAGCATTTTCATTGGGAAGGTGCAACAATGGAAAAAGTCATTTTTTGGTCTTTTTCCATAGTTCGATATCCAAACATTGATTATCTGTGTATGATATTTCACCTTTGATCGTGGGGTGGGGCAGTGGTGAAACCTGAAGACCTTAAAAAAACAACATTCGTCAAAAAAGCAGATAGGCTACAAATGGAAATATTGAAAAATCCATATTTTTGGGGGGGAGGGATAATTTGCCATAGTAGTTGTCCATCCCAAACCCCCACTGGTAGTATTTGTTTAGGCATACTAATGCTATATAGTGTGTTCATGTCTTTTTCAAGCGAAGTGAATCCATGCATTTGCTGAGAATGCGTGGCTAAATGATAGAATCACTAATTTGGGCTGACATAAAACACAGCGTGTACCGTACCTTTTTCAAGTTAGTTAACTTGTCGGATCAATCTGGTTAATTTTTATTCGGTATTTTTAGGCGTTACCATTACGTTCCTTTTTTGGGATTGCCATAAACGATTAAAATAACTGCACATTAAAGTTGACAATTAATTATGCTATTTCACCACACCCAGAAAGTAGATTTGAAAATAAAATACTTACAGCGAGGTCAACGCGGCTACGGCGTAAATTTCGACGAGGAACTCCTTCGTCGCTTTCAGACGTTCCGTTACGAACTGGTGATCGGTTTTTCCCGTAGCCATCTCGACGGTCATAATGTTCTACGTGCTTTTTATTTTTGGACTTGGCTTTTTCATATTCCCTAACTGGGCTTTCACTAAACTGTCGTCTTCGTAATGTACTTAAGTCTGGATTAGAGAGAACTCGCCTACGGTCATCTTCCTCGTATCTAATGTGTGTTTTTTCAGGTCTTGTTACATTTTCGTCGGACATAACGCCTGGGATTTTACCGGGGCCAAAAAAGGCGGTTAAAAATTTGTCACGTTGACGCCGAATACGCTCTTCTCTTTCGGGATCGTCATAAGATCCAAATTGCATTTTGTCAGGAGATAAGCTACGAGCACGTCTGTCATAATCAAATAGAGCGTCTTCGGAAAATCTTTGTTCACTTTTATGTCGCCGTATAGCTTCTTCGGCATATTCAGCCTTGGCACGTCGCTCCAAAGTTGTCATAGGGTTCAAGTCTTTTGTCACAGGTCTTGCGAAGCGCAAATCAGAACCTTTATATTCAACAAAACGAGATAATGGATCACCTTCATTGTTTGAAGCCTTTTTATACTCGAAAACAATTTTGACCTTCCGCCTTTTGTCACGCTTATCTGGCACTTCCCGCTGAGAAGGCACGCGCCCTAAAGTTGCTGTGCGTTGGGCAAGCTTGCTATGTCCGTTTTCATTTCCGCGCACTGATTGACGAAGAGTATTTTCCCCTTTTTTTTCTTTGGCTCGAAGTGGTCTTGAAGGGGGTTCGTTATGAGCCTGTCGTACAAGACGAGAAGATTGAATGCCCACAGCTTGCGAGGCATCGCTTGCGTCACGGACCAGTTGTGCTGAATTTAAATCACCTTTTTTATTATTAACGTTGATCATTATTTTGGTGGTGTAGCCATCCTTGCCCTCCTTGGAATATTTATTGGACAAAGGTGAACCGAATTGTTCTTTGGCTTTCACGGTTTTATTTGGCTGAAATTTTGAATTCTCCTGGCCATGCTCGTACCTGTCTGGCATTGGATCTATGCTTGAAGGCCTTGAGATATTTTCCTTAAATGGAATAGTTGACTCACGGTAATTTCGATTTTTATTTGGAAGTATGGCGTCTTTTTCCATTACTTTTTGAGTTGAATGGTAAATATTTCTATCTTCTGAATGTTGTTTATAAGAATCTCCATACTTATTTGGTTTCTCCAACTCTGGAGACATTCCAGTTGTATAAGAAAATGGACGATTACGATTATGAGTAAATCCCAGAGAATAAATAGGTTCAATTAAACCACCTGGCATTGAATGGAGTGGATCAGTCTCATTACGTGAGTACGACCGTACGTACTGGTTTGACCGTTCAGGGGAATTATCGTGAGACTTATATCGATCAATTCGTTCTGTCTTAGTTGGCATTCTGTCAAGATATTCGCTTGAATATTGTCTTTTATAAGCAATTTCTTCGTTACTAATTTTTGCTGGAAGATTCTTGTCACTATACCGAAGATTATTTCTTTCTAATCCTTTGATATACGAGTTATTCAGGGTTTCTCTACTCGTTTCTTGAATGGTATCAAGTATCTCGTTTGAGCTAGAATTTGTTCGCATCAATTTTGATTTTAAGGCGTTCAATCTGTTATTTTTCTCGATAAAATCTTTTTTCTTCCCCTTTGAGTCCAATTTATTCTTAGTGGATGGCAAGGTTTTTGACCAACTGTTGTTTTGTTCTTGGTTACTATTCTTTGTTTTCTTCGGACGATCTAACGAACGGGTATCAAAAATCATCGGAGCATCTGAAAAAAGAAGAAGTGAAAAACATTATTTATGTAAATATCCAGCAGGGAGGGCAATAAAGAGGGCATTCTATCATGAGCCTAACCCTTATAGGACATAGTACATGGCCGAATTAAATTTTTCGACTGGTTTTTATTTATTTTGTTCTAAAACGGTCTGAGTATCAATAACTAAAGAAAAAAGTTCCACCCCAGGATTGGCATATTGAAAAAATATATTTCATATGTGTTTCATAAATATATTTGATAGTTAAAAAGTTGTTATGGTACTAGTATAATATAGCGCCGACCTAAGATACAAGCCTGAAGAAGGCTTATGCCTGCTTTGCCTCTTGCTCAGACTATCTGTTTTGCATATGCAAACCTTATGCAAAACTCACATAAGCCTTTTTCAGGATTGTATATAAATGAATTCCATTTAGTTTTCGAATTAAAATCAAGCTTGATTAGGTTAGATTAAGAACTATATTTCCATCATATTTTGAGATATTTCATTAGGACTGGGCGTCAGAGAAACAGGATCTGCTTAGATGAACAATTTGAGGTCGGCGCTATATCATACAAGTACCGCTGTTATATTAAACTGGAACGATTCCAAAAAATAGGTGTGGCTGAAAAAAGACGAAAAAACTACAATATTTCTGATTTTTCTATTAATCCGTAAATGTGCCAGTGCTGCCACTAGCCTTAGAACTAGGCAAAGGAAGACCCACATCGGGATTGGAAGCAATCAATCTTTAAGGATTTTGCTGAAAATCACAGACAAATCAGCCTTTAGTAATCAGCAAAATCATTGAAGGTATTACCAAAATATTACTTTTGTGACCAATTTGGGGAATAAAAAAGTTACTTATGGAAGGTCAATATGGTTTTCATAAGAACAGGATAGACGCAATAAAGGCTGCAGTACTGGCCCAACAAAAAATAGCTAAAAGTTACGAAAAGTCCCCTCTTACTAATTTTACAGGAACAGTAAACTTCAAAATATTCAACAAAAGATACGATATTTGAACACACGTTTTAAAAATCCTTTGTCAGGCTGTAATATCATTCGTACGATGCAAACAACATTTGGTTTTAAACTTGACACACATTTGTTATTGCAAGACAACCGATTTTCAGCAATGCTAATACGATATGATCTTTCAAATAGGCTATTCAATTTTAGTTTATTTTATCAGAAAAAAACATCAGAAAATATAAATGGCAACAGTCCCCAAGCTACTTTGTAGCTTTTTTGAGACTTTTTTTAACTGGTTCGACAAAAAATAACTAAAAGTTACGAAAAGGTGACTTCTCCTGCTCCTGGTGACGTCTTGTAGTTGCTGGAACAACAGAGAAGCAACTCTGAATTTATTTTTTGAGTAACTTTCGCAAAAGATAGTTAATGAGCATCTTTAAGGAAGTGACTGCGCATCATTATCATTACTGCTATTAATATAAAAATTAAACATACTGAAAGTATTATTAGATTAACTTATACAGAAAGAGTAATAAATACAACTGATCCTCATGAAGAATATACCCTTACAAATGTAATAAGCCCGCAGTTGCTTCTCAACCATTCCCTGTGGATGTCACTTCAAATAACTTCTGCAGTTAAAGCCAAGTTGCTCCGGTTTGCCACCTGGAATACAGCCATAGTCATATGACTTAGTAACTAAGCTTTTAAAAATCGGTGAACCAGTGGAAGATCTTCTACTTGATCAAGCAAGAACATTTAAAAAAGTAGAACATTTATACCTGATTCTAAAATTGAGTGGGTGGTGAAAGATATTGTGTTATGGATTTAGGCGTTTTCATCAGGAAGGTCTCAGAAGGTAATGATGTGCTAAGACGAAGACAACTCTAACTATTCAACTCCCTCGCTTCTCGTCAGTGGAATTCTGCAATGAATAATTCTAGGACCAATTCTGTTCACCACAGCCATAAATGATAGCTTAACTTGAACAACCCAATTACCTTATATGCTGACGGCTCTAAATCTTTTGGCACTATTGAAACAAAAGAGAAGAGCTCTAGCCTACAACAGAACCTAGAAAGACTAGCAGTCTACACTTCGCCCTTGCAGCTTAATGGTTCAAAATACAAAGTTCTGCATCATGGGCACAACAACCCTCACGACACTTGTTATATTAGGGGGAACAGCTAGAAAATGTATTATTATATTATTATATTTTGTTATATACGGGGGAACAACTGAAGAAAAGTACCCTGGATTAAAAGATTAATGATGAGTTGAAGTCTCAGCCACAGGTAGCAAAAGATATCCCAATCCTTGTGCTTATTAAGCGTCCATTCAATACAAGAAAGCAGTGAATAACAAAGAAACTGACTCAATCAAACAGTTCGTGGTAACGAACTGTAGTAAGGAGCGACCCGGCTCAATTGTAAACGAAACTCTAAAAAACGGAATTTTGATGCTAAAATATACATCAAAAGAAACAGATTTTCATACTGATTTTAAATATATAAGTTTCATCAAATTTAGTGTTTGTCATTAAAAGTTACGAGCCTGCAAAAATTTGCCTTATTTTAGAAAATAGGGGAAAAAACCCCTTACAAGTCCCAGAATCTTAACGAAAATCACACCATCGCATTCGGCGTATCAGAGAACCCTATAGCAAAATTTTCAAGCTCCTATCTACAAAAATGTGGAATTTCGTATTTTTTGCCAGAAGACAAATCACGGGTGCGTGTTTATTTATTTTTTTTTTTCCCAGGGGTCATCGTATCGACCAAGTGTTCCTAGAATGTCGCAAGGGGGCTCATTCTAACGGAAATGAAAAGTTCTAGTGCCCTTTTTAAGTGACCAAAAAATTGGAGGGCACCTACGCCCCCTCCCACGCTCATTTTTCCTCCAAAGTCAACAGATCAAAATTTTGAGATAGCCAATTTGTTCCGCATAGTCAAAAAACCATAATAACTATGTCTTTGGGAATGACTTACTCCCCCACAGTCCCTGGGGGAGGGGCTGCAAGTTACAAACTTCGACCAGTGTTTACATATAATAATGGTTATTGGCAAGTGTACAGTCGTTTTCAGGGGATTTTTTTTTTTGGTTTTGGGGGTGAGGTTGAGGGGAGGGGGCTATGTGGGAGGATCTTTCCTTGGAGAAATATGTCATAAGGGAACAGAAATTCAATGGAAAGGGCGCAGAATTTTCTAAAATTACTATAAAAAACAATGAAAAAATAAACATGGAAAAGTTTTTTTCAATTGAAAGTAAAGAGTAGCATTGAAACTTAAAACGAACAGAGATTATTACGCATATGAGGGGTTCTAAAAATACTTTAGCATAAAGAGTGGGGTATTTAGGAGGAGATATATACCTCGCTCTTTATGCTATAGTATTTTTAGTAATTTCAACTATTTATTCTACGGCCTTTCTGATTCAGGGGTCATTCTTAAAGAATTGGGACATAACTTACGATTTACTGTAAAGAACGAGGTATTAACGAGGGTACAAACCCCCTCATATATATAATAAAAATTAAAGAATATAAAAGTTTGTTACTTAAGTAAATTCTTAAGTTACGTATATTTTTTACTCATAAAAAAATTCGTTAAAAATTAAAATTTATAGTTGCCTTTTTATGTAACCGAAAAAAATTGCATGGCAACTAGGCCTCCTTCCCCATCCCTTATTTCTCAAAATCGTCTGATCAAAACTAAGAGAAAGCCATTTAGCCAAAAAAGGAATTAATATGCAAATTTCATTTTAATAATTTATGTGTGGAGAGCCAAAATCAAACATGCATTAATTCAAAAACGTTCAGAAATTACATAAAAAAAATAGTTTTTTTAACTGAAAGTAAGGAGCGACATTAAAACTTAAAACGAACAGAAATTACTCCGTATATGAAATGGGTTGTCCCCTCCGCAATCCCTCGCTCTTTACGCTAAAGTTTGACTCTTTGCCACAATTCTGCTTTTTAAAACAATTAAAAGCTTTTGCGTAAAGAGCGAGGGATTGCGGAGGGGACAACCCATTTCATATATGGAGTGATTTCTGTTTGTTTTAATGTCGCTCCTTACTTTCAGTTAAAAAAACTAGTTTTTGTTTTTATGTAATAAAAGCTAAAGTCGACATCGATTGGATCAACTGGAGGCTGAAATGCAAGGACGTTTCAATAATTTTTGCTCAAGTGTTGTTTATTTTTGGAGGAGGCGTTACAAGAAACTCCAAGAACCATATAAAAAATTGTTTTTATGTACTTTTGTTACGTTTTTACGAATCGGACAAAAATGTCAGGGGGGGGGGGTTCACGCCCAGTCACCCCCTGGATACGGCTTTGCTGAACTGGGGCTCAACTACCAAATTTTGTCGTCAAATCATCAACATCGAGAAATCTATAGAGGTCATCACCACCTAATCTCGTTGGCAGTACGATCTACGATCTTTTAAAGTAAAATAGAAGAACATAATAAATTAGTAGCCACAGCATTCTTGCAATGTAGAAAAATTTCGTCTGGTAGTAGGGAGGGGGGAGGAAAATATCTTACCAAAGATCGACTGCAACCCCTGGGCACTCAGGGTGGATCTGCTGTACAGCGGAACCAAGACAAAAGCGGAACTGGAACCAAGCAGAATCTAATTCGATTCCTGTGTGATGCTAGATTAAGGTGCAAAATGGATAAGAAAGTTATAAATAGACCTAGAACCAAAATTAGGGTGACTGAGAGTTTTTATGAGCTTCTAACACCATACGTGGTGCAACTAGATATTTTAACTGAGATTGAGCTAGATGAACTTGGGGGGTTACCTTTTTCTATCAGAGCTCAGTTTTACACCCGCTATTTAGAATTTTTCTAGAAGGTCAATGAGTTCTACACAGAGTCACTACCGCCTTGTCTCCCTTAGGTATCTCTATTACCAGGGCCACATCCAGGAAAGGAGACTTAGGTTATCCGGTTTGAGCCCCCCTTCCCTGAAATATTTCTCCGGCTAGCAGGATGGTCTTAAAAGTTAAATAAAAAAAAATATTATTTGAGACCGTTAGACAAATTCCACGGGAGGTAAACCCCTTTTTACTCATTCTTTTGGTGACCATCCCCCCCGGAAAAAATTACTTTGGCTCCCCTCTCGCGGACAAAGTCTTGGATATGATCCTGTCCATTCCCTACCCCTTTACTACTTATATGGCTTGAAAGGTTTTATGAAAGCAGCTTTGAAAAGAAATTTAGAAAATGAAACTTGTTAGAACTCTGATCAAATCAAGAGTTGGTCAGAAACAAGGAGATCTAAGCCGAACATAAGGCTATTTTAAATTTAAAGCCCCCTCCCCCCCGATTTTTCCAAGTCTTATCATAGCAAGATGCTGCTGACTGCCACAATTGAGTAAATATCTATTAAACAAAGCAAATAAAATCTCTTCAGGCAGAGTCAACTTAAAAGTGACCCCACTCACCGGTATAACGTGATAACATCAAAATAGTGCAAAATGCGCATGATTTCGGACTATAAATGGTTTTAGGTAATAAACTTAATTTTCAAAACCTCAGAAACAAATACAATCAAAGTTAAAAGTTATTAATACGCTTTCACAATAATTTCCATTGTATATAATATATAAATACGTCAAGGAAACGTTAGTAGCCTCTCAGAAAATGTTCCAATGCAAATTTCTAAGGAACCATTCAGCAGAGCTTCTACTACTTGCTGAAAACAATGTTTAATATCCATAGCTTCCAGAGATGCCAACTGGCGAGGGGACTGGGGGAGGGAAAATGCAGTCCATCCGTTCATTTTAAAGAATATCCATTTTGGTATTTTTCATTAACTTTCAAATAAACTATTTTTTAATCCTTACCCCAACCCCTAAACTTTTCTGAGTTAGTATCCCTGATAGTTTTCCATTATATTAAAACCCAAAAGTGACTTCAATGATTCTTTAAGACTGGGCTGCTATTGAACTCACAGACAATGTTCTAGTGGAAATTTTTAATGGATTATTGAGCAAAACTAACATTGAGCAAACTACTTATAGTTTCCCACTATCTAGAAACCAAAAATGTCCAAGACCAGGAGCAATTTAGGGAGGAGGAAATGGGGGAATTTTGCTGTTTTTACTTGGGGCGCCTATGTAAAACATGTCTGCAAAAGACCTTGAAGGTCTTACAAGTAGGAAAGTATTGATGATTGGAGCCCAGAAACCTAATTCAAAAGACCCAAATTCGAAATGTATATAAATTCCTGTAAGTCTCACTTTCAAAGTTCATCAATAACCTTCTTCTATTTGTATCCCTTCCAAGGGCATCAATTAGTTGGGGAGGGCGTTTTCCCCTTATATTACCCCCTAGATTTTAAAATGCCTTTTTTGGGTATTGCCATTGAAAAATAATTTTTTGGTATTTCTAGTGAGAAAAAAACTGGACGCCCTCTAGATTTTGAATTGATGCTTCTTCTTCTTTCATTTCAGTTAGGTAAAAATATTAAGTGAACTCAATAATAGATATACCAAATTTTTGAAATTATGCATGACATCCTTTGAGCAGTAAATCTATATCCAGATCAGTGGATCCATATTTTATGAGGAAAGTTTTAATGTGTATATGACATCATTTATAACAGCCGGGCATTAAGAATAATCCCGTTTTAACCACATTATTCATAGGGCAGATATTATATCATACCATGAGACTTGCCCAGTCCTTAATCCAAATTGTTAGATTGAATTATATGTCTGTTATATCAGCTTTCTTATGTGACTAGTTGATCCAAAAATTAGGGTCAGTTTGACAAACGGCGAATGTAAGAGCTACTTAAAGAGGTTTTAACTCATAGTCCGATATACACAGGTGTATGATGGTATATCGTAAGACCTTTATCCTAAATTACAATATTTTCAGCAATTTTAACATTTGCCATATTATCCTAATGGTTCGAATCCCAGTGTACCCAATTCTTCAGTTTGGGACGGGGGTCAGTGGCGAGACTCTGTAGGCTTAGCCAGAGTCGACCCAGCTCTAAATGGGTACCTGGAGAAATTTGGGGAAGGTAAACAGGAAGGGTGTGCGAAAGCACAGGATGGCTGGCCCCCAACCCCCCATTGCACTTCCTGGCTGAAGGGCCAAGAAACGGAGATCAGCACTGCCGGTACGGACTGTAAAGTCTAATGCCGTATCCTTTACCTTTTACCTTTGTTTAACAAAAAGCAGGCGAATATGTCGACCTCGAATTAATTCAAGCCAGTGTTTCCACTATCCCCGAGTTTTTAAAACTTCCTTGAAATTCTACAAAAGAAAATTAGATTCTTCGAAATTTCCCCAAAAATTAACCTTATTATAAATTAACAATTTGTATTTCGTATGAAGATCATGTATTTACGAGCGTTAGTTTCTGGGGGATTTTGGAGAACCCAGTATTCTTTGGGAAAATCCAGGAAAACCCATGAAAATTCGAAGATATTGGCAACACTGCTTCTCTGACGAATTTATAGAATAATAGTTGTACCGAATCCCTTGATTTTTACATTCAAAGCACCAGGGGCGTAGGCCTAGCGGATGCTCCCACGAAATCCTAATTTGCATGATTTATTTGATATTTATTAATCCAATACTTAAAACACGTTGATATAATAATAAGCTTTTGAATGAGCCCTTAAACTTCTCTCTACGATGTTTGAGTTCTCCACTAGCGGCTAAGAAAAAAAAAAGAAGCAGAAACATCACTGTTTCCTAGGCAAAAAAATGATTTTCCTTGTTGCTCAAGATGGGGAACCGTAATTCTCATAAATGAGTTTTTCGTCTATGGTAATTTCAACAATGTACATTTCGATCCGGCGCATTTTTCGTGGGGTTTCATGCCATTTTTCAAAATTCCAATAAATTTGTTTTTTGCTATAAACTTTTACGATTAAGACCTGATGAAATAATAGTTACCATTCAAAAAGTGATTCTTCGTCACTTGACATTTTTTTTTTCAAAATAAATCTTTAAATATTTGGTTACTACTACCTAGAGTTAGTTCTTTTCTAGGTTTAAGGGATGCCGCAAACATTATTATCAAATGATTATTTTTAATAATTTTTTTTTTAATCAGAGGACCCCCTAAATGTTTGTCTGACTCGTAAAAACGCAACAAAAATGAATATAAACAAATATTATATGCGTTTTCTGAGTTTTTTTCTGTGTAACCCATCCCCCCAAAAAATCCTTGTTTAACCCCCCCCCCCCCAAAAAAAAAAAATCCTGGATATAGCCCTGGTACATAATATAGTCTTTAATTCCTACGCCCCTTTTCACTAAGTAATTAAATTAAGGCAAGACAATAAAATTTGTCTAGAATTGCAAACCAGCAGCTAATTTTCTCTCAAAAAAAAAAAAAAAATCTGTTTCCTTTCATTGTTTTAGACGGGAAGTAAAAGCAAAAGAAAACTAAATTTGAGGTTTTCTGGTAGACTGATACATTCCGTAATTAAAGCCTTAACAAAAAATTACCAAGTGGCATATGTCATATACTTGCCGTTGTTAGGTTGACTATTCACCCTCTCACCAGACTACATTTAGTATGGTTTTAATAGTTGAAATCAATTATAAAATCTTACAGCAGGGAAAGGACGGAGAATCTCCCCACGATCGTTCCGAAACGCTTCGCCCATGAGAATTGAGGAAATTTGAGCGTAAGAATTTGTTTTGACGATTCTATACCTCCCTTGGAGAAGCCTCTGACCACCCTCCCATAATGATTTCATGACAATGTGCACCTACATCTTGAATAATATATTTTGGTGTAAGGTCAGATAAAGTCATTTTTTCTTCTTCCCTTAACAAGTTGCAAATCGGCGTGTCCAAAACCAAAGGCTGCATTTTAATTTTTTCGAGAAAATAAATTATTGTATTCCAAAATGTCTCTGAATGGGTCGTCATGAATCTGCCATTTTTGCATAGGCATAAGTAACTTGATGGAAGAAATGTGGAGGGGGGGGGCAAGCCATGAATGAGACAAAAGTATGTCACTCCATGTAACTCAACGATTCTGAAGCATAATTTTTGAACTATATGCCGAAATAAAGCCACTTGTCATTTTGCCGATTTTGATAAATTTTTGGTCTTTCAGAGGGAAGGGGACTCGCATAGCTTACTTTAATTTTAAGGACACATAGAAGATTACTAGAAACCCTTCTTCCGTGTATTATTTTTTGCCTATTAAATGTGTAAATTCTTATACGTACTTTTTAGTGTTCTCAATAAATCATATATCTTTAGTTTCTATATCTTTAGTATTCTTATACAAATAAATATATCAAAAAGGCTTTGTGCCACTTTTGTAGTGGCGGAACTAAGCTTTGTAAGAACCTGACACAGATATGGCAAGGGATTAACCTAGTTCGAATATGAACTGAAAAGGGTCATGTGTGCCATGGCACTTTTTAATTGATAACAGACTAGGTAGAGGGAGGTTGAGAAGTTCATTTGGGTAAATTTCAAGATAATTGCAGGGATTGCAGTAGTTCAAGTTCTTCTTTGTCCTTGAAGTAGTTATTTTCTATTATATAAGAATGCATTTATATTTTTCTTTTCGTATGGTGAACAATAACCATAGAAAACCTTAATGTACGGTACATTCCTTAGTTGAAAAAAGGAAAAAAAAAAGAGACAAAAAAAGTTCCTTAAAGGCAACATTGACAATGTTTTTCTTTCCATTTGTTGAACTAAGTCCTCCCCCCTTCCTTTATTAATACAGCCACTCACAAGCAAGGGGCTACACTTCATCTCCTACTTTTCTTTGTGATATATATTTTATACAATACCCGACTCACTTCTATTAGACATCCTGATGACTAGAATTTAAGAAACTTTCCCCCCACCCCCTAGAGGCCAGATTGGTCTCGAAACCCTAAAAGCCACAAATAAGAAAGTTAAGTTAATTTCTATGAGTCTCTTGGGGTAGATATTCTGGCGACAAGAGCTTTCGAAATCCCTCTTCCTAAAAAGGAGGTCTTGACATCGGACCTAGAGTCCCAAGAGTATATCGAAAAATTAGGTCTTATTTATTACATAGTTTTCGTCAGTACTATACAACCCGCTTAGCTAGATATATCTTAGTTTCAAAAATTTAACCCCCTCCCCATTCATCATCACATAAGTAAGATCGGGTCCAGACTCCCAAAATGACATGAATAGGAAGGTAGCTCCTAACTACCATTAAGTATGACTGACCTCCGACCTGACAACACGAATTTACGGATCCCCCTCTGACAGATGGGATCAGATACAGACCTCCTAAAGGCACAAATAGTATATTTAGTCGTGCTTCCCATCAAGTTTAGTTGGGAAATTTACTGGTACAAAATGACTGAAAATCAACTATTGGCTACTAAGAAAACGAAGCCAAATGTGTATCAATAAATTATATAGATTACATCATCAAATAAATATAAATAAATTTAAAGAAGATCAGATCTTGAAAAAATCAGCTTTCTTAGTCGTCGTCTTAATGACTAAAGTTATCTTGATGGTTTTTTTTTATAATTATATGAAATTAAAGAAATTTTTCTTTTATTTTTAAACAAAATTAAAAGAAATTATACGGCCTTGCCAGTATTTTTTGTACATATTATTTGCTAATTGAAACGATTTCCTATGAGAGTATTTGAATATAAAGTTCCAGAATTGCTGGAATCTGAGACTGAATTTATTTCCCACGATTTTTTTTTCAAAGCTTCAGAATCGCTAGAATCTGAGACTGAATTTATTTCCCAAGAACTTTTTTTTCTTTTTTTTTTAAGTTTCAGACTTGCTAGAATCTAAGATTTAATTTATTTCCCAGGAACTTATTTTTTTTTTCGTTTTTTTTTCAACGTGGATCCTATGTTTGGACCTTATTCAGAAACAAAAAAAGAATTAAAGAGAAATTTTTTAAGATTCTTTAAGTAAAAGTACTTTAAGGATTTAAATAAGAAAAATATAATGTGGCTTCAATTTGAGATATAGGACAAGTAAATTTCTTAGGTAGTCGTTGAATTAGAGGAATATTTTTGATCCCATACTCCTGACTGACCTCCCTTGCCTCATATAAAGTATATCTATGTAAAAAGGACCAGCGAATGCAGACCAAATTAGAAACTTTTTAGTGTTTTCTTAACTTTGAACGTTGCCCTAAACAATTCGAAATTGTTCATCCCACAAAAGAAAATGTTTCATTTAATTTGAAAGCCATATTTAGTGTAAACGACGATGTTATAAAATACAAATAAACTTTTTATTTTAAATGCCCTAAAAAGTAAAAAAAAATCCTTTTCCTGCCATTTGGAAGAATTGAAGTTTCTTCAGACTAAATATGAAAGCGCAGGGAGGGGGGATCACGAAAAATGAAATGGTTCTTGAATAGTCATCAATCGTGTCACGACTGTCCTGTTTTAGTCTAAAAATTTTTCAAGTTTTTGGGTAGCAGGATATTTTTTCCAGTGCATTTATAGATAAAAGCATTTGTAACCAAAAATGTATTTTTTATTTTACTCTCCTAGTTTTGTTTATCCATTGGGTACAAATACGTAAATTTTCCGCTTTGGGTCCTAAAGTAACAGACTAACCACTTGTCACTAACTAAACAGCTTCATGCACAGACCGCGCCTACCTCCATTTTCAACAACTATAACAACAACGTTACTTTGATATGATCGAGGCCTTACCTACAAACAGGTATGTGATCGATCTTTGAAGATTTTCTCTTCGGAGTTATGATCCCCTAAACATGCATGATTAAATCAAGAAGTTTCGGAAATAACGATAATGCAAACGTCTTTTTAATGATTCGTATACAAGTTCGTCAATATTTAACAAAGAAAAACGATTTTGAATAAAATATATCCTGCCACCACCTGAAGTTAGAAAACCCAATTTAATTTGCTCTGAAGACTTACCATAAAGTAAAAATTCTAGCTGTAAGAAATTGAAAAATTAACGATGATTATGAGGAAAAGGGAAAAAAAACAAGAACTATTTTTAACGTGGTGCTGTATTTGATCCATTGGTGCTGCATTGTGGTGCTGACATGGTGCTGCATTGTCTATACTCGATTGGTTAAGAACAACACTGGAAGAACCGAAGCAGAAAAACAGAAAAACCGAAAAAGAAAAACCGAAGAAAAACCGAGAAAACCGAAACCCTTTAAAGCAGAAAAACCGAAACCCTTCGACATACTGATGGTGCGAAATATTTCATCTAATTTTGTCGACTATCGTCGCCACGATTTTTTTTTAAGTTTAGCTATGATCTGTTACCAGGGCCGTATCCAGGATTAATTTTGTGGTGGGTGTTTTACACATGAATTTTTTTCGGGGAAGGGGAGCCAAAAAATTATTTATATCCATTTTTGTTATGTTTTTACGAGTAAGACGAGCGTTTCATGGGGTGGGGTGGGGGCTCAAACACCCTAACCCCTTCTGGATATGGTCTTGTCTGTAACTTGTTTCATATGGGTGACTTTCGCTTTTGTTATCCTTTTTCATTTTTCCTAAGATTATCTTATTAGATAGAAAGTAAGTATTACAAAGTGTTAGCGGAGTGATAAAGATTATTATTTCCGTTTTTTATTCCGTTATCGTATTGTTTCGTTATTCTTATTGTACTTTTCCTGTTCTCTAGATTATCTTGTTTATTTTCTTTATCTTTACTTCCTCTCATTCTATTGCATTAGTCATGGTAAGGAGTTAAGTTTCTTTTAATGCAGCAAACTGTATAAAGGATTTTTTCAGGGTAGGGGGTACAAATTTTTTCATCTTCCCCCCCTCTAGATACAGCCTTGAATAGCAGTATTGATTATTGATGATTATTACTGTTATTTTTATATATGAAACAAACTCTTGTGTTTCACTACAGGACTTTGAAGAAATATTTTATTTCTAACGCTAATAGCTTTAATTAGATATGGTTTGAATACACATGATTTTGGTCCATAGAAGTAGAAGGGGCCAAGCCATTCTTGGGAAAGGGGTTTCAGCACAATGAACCATTTATTTTATTTTCTGCCGGACTAATCATTTTTAGCCATTAGATAACCATAACTGAATAGTTAATATTTTTATATTCACATTTGTTAAAGATGGACGATGTTAACTGCTTAGAATCTGCACCCCCTAGTTCAAGGCCCAAAGATGGATTCTACTTCTGAACAGATATTACACTAAACAAATGACAAGCGTCAAAACTAGACCTAATTTAAAAAGTTGACTGACGACAAGGCCGTATCCAGGGAGGAGGGTCAGGTGGTTTGACCAAACCCCCCCGCCCCTAAATGCTTGTCCGACTCATAAAAACGTAACAAAATGAATATAAGCAAATTTCCGATAAGTTTTTTAAAACTTTTTTTTGTAGGGCCCCCTCGCGAAAAAAAATCCTGGATACGGCCCTGAACGACGATATCCTCTAATATAAAAAGAAATTGCTCCCGTCCATATAACGCTTAAAGTACTAGCCATGTTACGCACTACATCTTCCCAGGTAAGCGTAATGGGGGTAGGTGCCGTCCGGATTGGCCCCTGTGAATCCTTAAAATTTTAAAGTTTAAAAATTTTTTTCTAATCAGGTATCCTCGAAATTTACCCCCCTCCCTAAAAAATTCTACGCTTTGCACTGATTTCAGCTATCTGGAATATTATGCCAGCCCATTTATAGCTGACTTGTTTTTAAGTCAACTAGAATATAAATATATGATGGATAAGAATAATCCAAATAATTTAAAACATGTTTTGTCAAATAATAAAAGATATTTAGATGATATTTTGGTCTTAAATTGTAAGGATTTCATTGATATTTCTAAAAATATATATCCATCAGAGCTTACTCTTGAACCTAGTCATGGCGCTGGTCATGAAGATCATTTCTTAGATTTAAATGTAAATATTTGTGATAACAATAAATTAAGTTTTAAAATATATAATAAAACGGATGATTTTGATTTTGAAGTGATTAGTTTCCCATTCCCTGAAAGTAATATACACTCAAATATCACATATTCTGCGTTTTTCTCACAGTTACTTCGTTATGCAAGGATTTGTAGTAATTATATTGATTTTAAAAATAGATGTAAAATCTTAAGCCAAAAATTGATATCAAGAGGTTTTTCTGCAAATAAATTAACTTGGCAATTTAAAAAATTTAGTTTTCATTATAACGAACTTTTAAATAAATATCAAAAGAATTATCTGGAAATACTTAAAGAAATTTTTAACTAATTTCGGAGGTTCGACAAATGATGATGCAGCGCCATTTATTTTGAATTGTGTTTCTAATAGAGCGGATTTTTTTTTTTTTTAAATAGCCACATGGTAAAGATGAATTCTATAATTGTTTAGTTCATTAATTTTTTTTTTTTTTTTTTTTTGCAATGTGTTAATATTTGTGATTTGGTAAATTTTATCATATTTAGTTTACCTATTGTTGCTAAAAAGAGGGATATATTAACAGGATAAGCTTGTTTTGGTGTTACTTGGTTGTTTTACATTTGCTGTTTTTTTCATAGGCATGTATTTTGGGGGTGATACCTGACACGGGGATGCCATGGATATTCTGTGGTAGCCACAACACTTGGCTGGGTAGAGAACTTAAAGTGGCGAAACTCTATAGGCCAGTGTATTCTCCTGATGAGCCCTTGTGTTGGGTTGTTGCCTCTGAATTATTTGTCTTTATTATTTTTTCTATTGTTTGGTAAATGACGACTTATACTTATTGACGACATGACTGCCTGTCCATGGATTATTCTTTATGGTTGATTGTGTTTGGCTATGCTGTTTGACCTATGTGATTGTATGGATGAGTAGGGTTAAGGCCTCATTCAAGTGCTGGTCTATATTAATCACTAATTTAGGAAAACAGTCTTCCTTTTCTCCTTCTGTCTCTCTCTTTTTTTTTCTTTTTTTTTGTGTTTGTGCTGTTGCATTGGTGATTTCTCTTTTCATGATATATATATATATATATATATATATATATATATATATATATATATATATATATATATATATATATATATATATATATATATATATATATATATATCGGCAAAATTGAAGATTAAAAAGAAAAGTCAAACTCCGTTTTAACAAAATTAATAGAAACAGTTAAAGAAAAAAGGGGGAAAAAGAGAGACAGGAACAGTGACGAAGGAAAAAGAAGTTCTTGAATTGATTTAAGCTTGCAATGACTCACCCACAGCTGATAAAGAAGGACGCATACTTTTGGTTTCAGATTAAAGTCTTGAGAAAATACTTTTTTCGCATCAGATTTTCACTTATATTCACTATATTGGGACTAGGAGTTTACTAAAAGACATACTGAATTTACATCAAATGCTCAATGAATAAATTGTTGAATTGATTTACGAAGATAAACAAATAGATTCCAAATTTGTAACAATATATTTAATTATTGAATAAATTCGCGCCTCAAATACGTCCCAAAATTTACATAACTAAAAAATTTTAAATACAAATAAAATTTACAAATTTACATAATTTGTCACGTATTCCAACTGGCTATAAATGTATAAGCTAATGGAAGCGGCTTCTCGATTATCGAAGATTTTACCCAAATAGGAGATAAAGGTACAATTCTTAATCTTGGGTGGTTTACAATCAAACCCGGCGAAAAAAAACCTTACGCAAGTTGTAGCATGCGATAAGTCATTTTACAGCGTCTGGAGCACATCTTGGAGTGCCACTTGCTCCATAAGGTACAAAAACTTCCGACAGGCGACACCACTTCGCACCGCACATGGCACACTTCGGCACATTGTGTGTCTATTGTGTTAATTATGAAATTTTGTTGATTGGTTCGTCAGCTTCCCTGCTTCGTCTTAAAAAAAAAGCTATCCATCGGTTGCCTATATGTCTCCCAGTAAGTGTAAAGTGAGACTAGAAGCATCCCTGTGACATCCTGTGACAGGACACCCTGTAACATCTCGACCCTCTTTCACCTTAATGCAAATTCTTCAGAAGAAAGTTAGAATGTGACATTTTGCTTTAATAGGTAATATGCAAAGATTTTCGATCTTTAGGCTACGATTTAATCCAGTCTTGAGCTTTTTGTAGAAAGGTAGGTATTTGATACCTAGTTTAAATTAGAAGCATACACAGACTTTCAATTTATTGAATTAGAGGCATTAAAAGGGCCTCAGCCCTTCCAAAAATAGCCATACGAAAACGTTTTCTGAAGAAAAGTTGGCAGGTGGTTTGTCCACTAACACCGATCGGCTTCGATACACTGGGTTGGCAGGTGGCAGGTGGCAGGTGGTTTGTCCACTAACACTGATCGGCTTAGATACACTGGGTTGGCAGGTGGCAGGTGGTTTGTCCACTAACACTGATCGGCTTAGATACACTGGGTTGGCAGGTGGCAGGTGGCAGGTGGTTTGTCCACTAACACTGATCGGCTTAGATACACTGGGTTAAGGTACCAAACCTTGGTACCTTAGGCCACCTTAGGTACAAAAACAAGTACCTTAGGCCAAATGGAAAATATTTTTAAGGCGCGTATTCCTCTTTTTAGCCCCACTTACCTAACGCACGGAACTGCCCGGGTTCTCATGACCAGCTAGGAGACGCATAGCCACAGCCAAAGAAAAATTCACCCCGTGGTCCCTCTAACATAACACTCACTTTTAATTCGTCAGCAATAAGGTAGGCAGTTTGTATCTTGCTTGAGGAACAATATATTTTCAGTTTGTAATATTGAGACTTAAAGTGAGGTGGCTCCCCCATAGCCCCTCACCCACTGGGTTTTAAGCAAAAAAGTCGGTGTGTTATACCTTGGTTGAGTGATGGTTTAGTGACGCAGTGGCCCTTCAAACAACGTCCCCTCCCAAGACAACAAATTTACCCAGAAAAGTAAACTTTGGCCGTTTTTATTGAACCGCAATCATACAAGAATTTTCTCTCTTGGGCTACCCTACCACCCTCTCCGAAAGCCCGAAAGTTGTTTGTATTTTACACACAATTATTCATATTGCTTTAAAAATTCAATTGGACGTTTTCAATATAGTATTTAGATATACATTGTCTGTTCTTTTGTATAAATACAGCCTTTAAACCGTGAACTAGCATTTTTTAAATTGTTTTTTGAAGCTATGACTGTTTTCTATGTCCCTACTAGGTCATAATATGGACCCGGACAATTTTGTGTAGAAGGTAGACGAAGATCAAAAACGGCATTCGCATGTGAAAATATGTCCCTCTGGCCAGAGGTGGTTACCTTGGTATCTTGGCCCATTATGCTATACCCGATGAGTGAAAGAAAGATGTACCTCTTTTTCCTGAAATTGGATGGTGTGGAGTGGCATTGGAAGGGCCACAGGCACGCCTCATACCACCAATTAAACCTGTTACAAATCCATGTACGATTCCGTTTCAAACAAGGTGCCATATACGAGGCAAGAACGTAGATAGAGGATGCCCCATCAAGATCCTAAACTTTTCTAAATTTCCGTATGCATCTTATTCAAATTATTATTTTCTTTGTTATTCCCCCCCCCTGAAAAAAATACGTAAGTGCCTTTCAATCACTTTCCTTTTACTCAGAAGTATAAGACAGAATTTACTCCTAAAGATCAAACATCTTTGGATATTTCCAGTGAGGACAAGAAGATGCATTCTAATTTTCTAATAAACAAGAGCTAAGAGCTCATATGGCACTTGTGACGAGGCGAGAAGAGCTAAGAGCCAAGAGATCATATGGTATGAGCTCTAACAAAATTCTATGAATCAATAGATTGATTTAAAAAGGAAAATAAGAGGCTTAATGCCGGTCAAGATTTAAAATAAGAGCTCTGAGTCACAAAGTCCTTCTAAATATCAAAATTCATTAAGATCCGATCACCAACTCGTAAGTTATAAATACCTAATTTTTTCTAATTTTTCCTCTCCCTTTTGCCCCCCAGATGGTCGAATCTGGGAAAACGACTTTATCAAGTCAAATTGTGCAGCTCCTTGACACGCCTACCAATTTTCATCGCCCTAGCACGTCCAGAAGCACCGAACTCGCCAAATCACTGAACCCCTCCCCCCAACTCCCCCAAAGAGAGCGAATCCAGTACGATTTGTCAATCACGTATCAAGGACATTTGTTTATTCTATCCACCAAGCGTCATCCCTATTCCTACACTCCAAGTGTTTTTCCAAGATTTCCCCCTCCAAATCCCCACAATGTCAAAAGATCTGGTCGGGATTTGAAATAAGAGCTCTGAGACATGAATTCCTTCTAAAATCAAATTTCATTACGATCCGATCATCTATTCGTAAGATATAAATACTCCAATTTTCATGTTTTCCAAGAATTCCGGTTCCCCCCTCCAACTCCCCCGAATGTCACAGGATCTGGTCGGAATTCGGAATTAGAACTTTAAAGCACAAGATCCTTCTAAATATCAAATTTCATTAAGATCTGGTCACCCTTTCGTAAGTTACAAATACCTCAATTTTCAAAATTACCCCCCCCCCCCCCCAATTCCACCAAAGAGAGCAGATCCGGTCCAGTTATGTCAGTCACGTATCTTAGACAGGTTTCTATTCTTCCCATCCAGTTTCATCCTGATCTCACCGCTTTAAGTATTTTCTAAGATTTCCGGTCCCCCCAACTGCCCCCCCAATTACGCTTGACCCGGTTGAGATTTAAAATAAGATATCGGAGTTACGAGGTCCTTCTAAATATGAAGTTTCATGAAGATCCGATCACTCCTTCGTAAGTTAAAAATACGTCATTTTTCTTATTTTTCAGAATTACCCCCCCCCCCCCCGCAATTGAGCGGATCCGTTCCAATTATGTAAATCACGGATGCAAGACTTCTGCTTATTTTTCCAACCAAGTTTCATCCCAATCCCTCCAATCTAAGCGTTTCCCATCATTTTAGGTCTCCCCACCCCAAACTTCCCCCAATGTCACCAGATCCGGTCAGGATTTAAAATAAGAGCTTTGAGACACGATATCCTTCTAAAAATCAAATTTCATGGAGATCCAATCACCCGTTCGTAAGTTAAAAATACCTCATTTTTTCTAATGTTTCAGAATTAACCCCCCCCCCCAACTATCCCAAAGAGAGGGGATCCGTTCTGGTTATGTCAATCATGTATCTAGGACTCGTGTTTTTTTTCCACCAAGTTTCACCCCGATCCCTCCACTCTAAGTGTTTTCCAATTTTTAGGTTTCTCTCTCCCAACTCCTCCCCCCCCAATGTCACCAGAACCGGTCGGGTTTAAAATAAGAGCTCTGAGCCACGATATCCTTCTAAATATCAAATTTCATTGAGATCCGATCACCTGTTCGTAAGTTAAAAATACATCATTTTTTTTATTTTTTCAGAAATACCCCCCCCCCAACTACCCAAAAGAGAGCGGATCCGTTCCATTTATGTTAATCATCTATCTAGGACTTGTGTTTATTTTTCCCACCATGTTTCATCCCGATCCCTCCACTCTAAGTGTTTTCCAAGTTTTAGGTTTCCCCCTCCTAACTCCCCGCCCCCATCACCAGATCCGGTCGGGATTTAAAATAAGAGCTCTAAGACACGATATCCTTCTAAACATCAAATTTCATTGAGATCCGATCACCCGTTCGTAAGTTGAAAATACCTCATTTTTCTAATTTTTAAGAATTACTCCCCCCCCCCCCCAACTACCCCAAAGAGAGCAAATCAGTTCAGATTATGTCAATCATGTATCTGGGACTTGCGCTTATTTTTCCCATCAAGTTTCATCCCGATCCCTCTACTCTAAGTGTTTTCCAAGATTTTAGGTTTCCCCCCTCCAACTCCCCCCAATGTCATCAGACCCAGTCGGGATTTAAAATAAGAGCTCTGAGACACAATATCATTCCAAACATCAAATTTCATTAAGATCCAATCACCCGCTCATAAGTTAAAAATACTTCATTTTTTCTATTTCTTCCGAATTAACCGGCCCCTACTCCCCCCCCAGATGGTCAAATCGGGAAAACGACTATTTCTAATTTAATCTGGTCCGGTCCCTGATACGCTTGCCAAATTTCATCGTCCAAGCTTACCTGGAAGTGCCTAAAGTAGCAAAACCGGGACCGACAGACCGACAGACAGACCGACAGACCGACAGAATTGGCGACTGCTATATGTCACTTGGTTAATACCAAGTGCCATAAAAATCGGTACTAATAGGGTAAGGGGTTTGAGATGTCCCGGGTCAACTTTGTGCCTCCAATCCAACACTGCAATGAAGAAGACAATGAAGGCATGTTTTTTCTGTGTGGTATGGAAATAACCGCAATAAAAATAACTCAGGTTTAGTATAGACCCACGTTGTTTGTCCAATCAAACGTTTACAATCAGCGGGGCTCGTGGTTAATAGACTATAGCTTCTAAGACACAAGTGGGGGCTTGACAAATATTCATTGATTTGTATAGGATTGATCGCATGAGATTGGCTACTTCCACGGTAGCTTGACGGTGAAGTGCCAAAAAAATCATAAGAGAATTAACTTAAAATTTGGTAGGCAGTTACGTAGAGCCAATATGGCTTACCCAAGAAATTTTATATTACTGACGCATATGGTGCAGAAACTAAGAAAGTTTTATAGTTGGAATATGGTGCAGAAACTAACAGGCCTAAAAGTTTTATAGTTGGAATATGGTGCAGAAACTAACAGGCCTAAAAGTTTTATAGTTGGAATATGGTGCAGAAACTAACAGGCCTAAAAGTTTTATAATTGGAATATGGTGCAGAAACTAACAGGCCTCAAAGTTTTATAGTTGGAATATGGTGCAGAAACTAACAGGCCTAAAAGTTTTATAGTTGGAATATGGTGCAGAACTTACAGGCCTAAAAGTTTTATAGTTGGAATATGGTGCAGAAACTAACAGGCCTAAAAGTTTTATAGTTGGAATATGGTGCAGAAACTAACAGGCCTAAAAGTTTTATAGTTGGAATCCTCGACCTTGGAATTTTTAAAGTCTGGTAGCGCCTCTAATGTAAAAGTTCAGCGGTCAAAATTTTCTTGGGGATAATCTCATAGACTGTAGCTATGTATTCTTAGTTCATCAAGTGGAGCCGGTCACTTTTGTCGGGAGGTAGGTGGACCTCAGAAGTGGTATTCGCCTCTGAAATTCAGCGAAACTGAGCACGTCAATGGAAACATCGGGGAAAGGGAAGACACCTATAAACACTATCATTCTCAGATCCGATTGGTTTGCCCCGTCTGTTTAAAGCTGCCCGGTGAAAAAATGGTCTACCGACCTTTCTGTCAAAATTTTGACAGTAAGGATAGTGGTTGCTTTACCACAAATCTGCTTTCTTCCTCCAATCATATAGACTGAGTTCCCTGTGTGATTTTGATTCAAACACTGTAGGCCCAACAACAGGTCAGCTTTTCTGCTAAGAAGTTGCTGGGGATGATGTTGGAGGATCGCAGCAGAGGCAGTTATAGGGGAAAGGGGTCACTTGCACGGGGCCCAGAAAATTTTGGGCAAAAAATTTCAAAGAAATAATCTAACATTTATAATCATTTTGTAATTTTGAAATTTTATTTTTATTAAGTTTTATTTTGATAAATTTTATTAATAAATGCAAATGTTGTATAAATTTGGCTTGAAAATTTTTGGAGAATAGAGGGGGGCTAATCAAGATTCTGCCCCAGACGCAAGAGCGGTGAGAACCATCACAGGATCTCGGCCCCAATTTAGTCATCCCGAATCGAATATTTTGGCATTATTCGGGGTCGATCAAGATGCAACACAACTATCCTTATACCAAAAACCTGACAGTGGTGTGGAGGGTTGGGGGTGTTGAAGCGGTCCACTTTCGTTCTCGAATCATACGTTGCTCCGATTTAGGCCGTTTGTATTCGTAATTTACGAGTCATTGACTGTGTCAATCCATAGATGGGCGTGGGTGTCACTTTCTCGTTGAAGGTTGTTTATTTATGCGATTGCCTTGCAATTGGAATATATAATCTGTGTTTCAGCGATGAAGAATTACAAGTGCAAACAAAACTAGAATTAAAATGCTGAAACTTGAACTTGAAAAGTTCACATAGGGTTATTATCATGTCAGATAAAAAAAAGGAAGAAAATCCTTTTTCCATTGACGTAGATTTTATTTATTTTGTGTGTTTGAAATTTCAGGGAAAAGGGAGAAACCCATATTTTGTTTTCGAAAACTTCCTAATCCGAGATGCAAGCCATAAGAGGTGACTCTACAGGTCCCATTGCACACGTTTAATTGTGCGTAAAATGTGGAGATTGATACTCAGTAAAGAGTAAAATTGACAGATCGCCAATCGCCATTTGATGAATGTAAAAAACCTGCTTGAATTACATGCGTCGGTCAAACAGATCGTGGTAACGAACTGTAGTAAGGAGCGACCCGGCTCAATAGTAACCAAAACTCTAAAAAACGGAATTTTGTTAGCATAGCTACATCAAAAGAATTGCATTTTGATGCTGATTTTAAATATATAAGTTTAATCAAATTTAGTCTTACCCATCAAAAGTTACGAGCCTGAGAAAATTTGCCTTATTTTAGAAAATAGGGGGAAATACCCCATAAAAGTTATAGGATGTTTAAAAAAATTACATCATTAAATTCAGCGTATGAGAGAACCGTACTGTAGAAGTTTCAAGCTCTTATCTACAAAAATGTGGAATTTTGTATTTTTTTGCCAGAAGGCAGATCATGGACGCGTGTTTATTTGTTTTTTTTTTGTTTTTTTTCCCCAGGGGTGATCGTATCGACCCAGTGGTCCTAGAATGACCACTTGGTGGTCCTTAGAATAAAAAGTTCTAGTGCCCTTTATAAGTGAGCAAAAAAAATTGGAGGGCACCTAGGCCCCCTCCCACGCTAATCATTTTCCCAAAGTCATCGGATCAAAATTCTGAGATAGCCATTTTATTCAGCATAGTCGAAAAACCTTATAACTATGTCTTTGAGGACGACTTACTCCCCCACAGTCCCCGTGGAAGGGGCTGCAAGTTACAAACTTTGACCTGTGCTTACATATAGTAATGGTTATTGGGGAGTGTACAGACGTTTTCAGAGGGATTTTTTTGGTTGGGGGGGGTAGAGTTGTTGAGAAGAGGGGGATATGTTGGGGGAACTTTCCATGGAGTAATTTGTCAGTGGGGAAGAAAATTTCCATGAAGGGAGCGCAGGATTTTCTAGCATTATTTAAAAAAAAAACAATAAAAAAATAAATATTTAAAAGTTATTTCATCTGAAAGTAACGAGAAGCATTAAAACGAACAAAAATTACTACGCATATGAGGGGTTCATCCCCTCCTCAATACCTCTCTCTTTACGCTAAAGTATTTTTAGTAATTTCAGCTATTTATTCTACGGCCTTTGTGATTCAGGGGTCATTCTTAAGGAATTGGGACAAAACTTAAGCTTTTTTGTAAAGAGCGAGGTACTGCTGAGGGGTAAACCCCCTCATATACGTAATAAAAACATACGAATACAAAAGTTCGTTACGTAAATTAATTCGTAAGTTACGTATATCTTTTACTAATAAAAACGTTTGTAAAAAATTAAATGTTATAGTTGCCTTTTCAAGTAGCCAAAAAACTGGGGGGGGGGCAGCTAGGCCTCCTCCACCACTTCTTTTTTCCCAAAATCATTCAATCAAAACTATGAGAAATCCATTTAGCCAAAAAATTAAATATGCAAATTTCGTTTTAATTATTCATCTGCGGAGAGCCAAAAATCGTTTTAATCGTTTTAATTTTTAATGTCCCTCGTTACTTTCAGTTATAAGAACTGAAAGCTCTTTGAAAGCTTTTTTTTATTTAATAGTTTTAAGATCTGAGTTTTGGTACCGATGTTTTTAAAAGGAAAATATTGTGCTTAAAAAAAAGAAAAAAAAACAGACCCATGGTAAAGAATTTAGGCACATGTTTCCTAGTGAAGGACATTTAGTCATAAAATTAGCACCTGGCAATATGGCATTTAGACCAGGGAATTGTTTGAATTTCTGGGCGTTTTTTGTTAAATTATTAAATGAAATTTGTTTTTTTTACTAGGCCACAAAATCCTGAACTTTCTTGATTTTCTAGGCGATTTTTATTCAAATTATTAATTTATTTTTAGTAGGCCCCAAAAGACATTTTTACTATTGCTTCAAATCCCTCTCCCTCCCCAACAAATCATTTGTACGTGCCTGATCTAGTCCCGAATACAAGAATAAATCAAAACTGCACATGAGAAATGCCGTTCGGACAGCTAGCTTTGGCGATCTGTATCTTAGACCACAAATTTGTTTTAAGATAATTGGGATATATAAACCTCCTTGAATTTTATTACGTGTTAAATTCAATAACAATAGACTATAAAAGCATACCCACCATCTTGTATATATGGAATCAATCCACCATATCAAAAATATTACTTTTTCTTCTTCTTAGTAATAAAGATGTTTGGAAGTAATGGGCACAAAAAATAGAGGAGGGGTGACTATGCATTTTCAATTCCAGGAAACCAAAGAGTTCCGCTTCTGAAGTTTATGATAGATCGTCGATACCTCGCTCTTTACATTAAAGCTTAAATTTTGTCCCAATTCCTTGAAAATGACCCCTGAATCACAAAGGCCGTAGAATAAATAGTTGAAATTACTAAAAATACTTTAGCGTAAAGAGCGAGGTATTACGAGGAGGTAAACCCCTCATATGCGTAATAATTCCTGTTCGTTTTAAGTTTTAATGCTGCTTCTCACTTTCAGTAGAAAGAAATTTTCATATTTATTTTTTCATTGTTTTTTTAAATAATGCTAGAAAATCCTGCGCCCCATCCATTGAAAGTCTTCCCCCATGGGAAGTTCCTCCATGGAAAGATCCTCCCCGGTAACCCTTCCCCTCAAATATCCCCCCAAACCAACAAAATCACTCTGAAAACGTCTGTACACTTCCCAGTAATGATTACTATATGTAAACACAGGTCAAAGTTTGTAACTTGCAGCCCCTCCCACGGGGACTGCGGGGGAGTAAGTCGTCCCCAAAGACATAGTTATAGGGTTTTTCGACTATGGTGAATAAAATGGCTATCTCAGAATTTTGATCCGGTGACTTTGGGGAAAAAATGAGCATGGGAGGGGGCCTAGGTGCCCTCCAATTTTTTTGATCACACGATCATCTCTGGGGAAAAAAAAACAAAAAAAAAAAACGAAAAAAAAAACAAATAAACACGCATCCGTGATTTGTCTTCTGGCAAAAAATGGGAAATTCCACATTTTTGTAGATAGGGGCTTGAAACTTCCACAGTAAGGTTCTCTGATACGCTGAATATGATGGTGTGATTTTCTTTAAGATCGTAAGACTTTTAGGGGGTGTTTCTCCCTATTTTCTAAAATGAGGCAAATTTTCTCAGGCTCGTAACTTTTGATGGGTAAGACTAATCTTGATGAAACTTATATATCTAAAATCAGCATTAAAATGCGATTCTTTTGATGTAACTATTGGTATCAAAATTCCATTTTTTAGAGTTTCGGTTACTATTGAGCCTGGTCGCTCCTTACTACAGTTCGATACCACGAACTGTTTGATATCGACCACTCTCAAGAAGCAACGTTAGGTTAATCATAATGAAATGTACCTAAATATGGCAAAAATATATTAATTTAGTAACGCAATTATTGAAACTATAACAAAGAATTATGGAAAGAAGGCTGCCCAGTCGCATTATATTAAATACCTAACCAATTCTATATATTAAATATTTAATTAAAATATACCTATATAGTAGTTTATTTCGCTATGCCTAAGCTAATTGTCTCCGAATGCAGACAGACAAACCGGTTTTACGGTGACAGATCATATCAAACTTCTTGAGCGAGGTCGCTATAATACATAAGTACCGGTTTTTGATTAATGGTCGGTATTTTTTCCAAGACCACCTTCTAAGTGAGTTTCACTGTTGATAATCATGACTGAAACTATATCATCTACATATCCAGAAGTTAGTATGTTTTTCACTGCCTAATATAAAAACCTATTCCTATTTGAACCCTTATTTGATAGTTATGGTAAGTGAATATCTGTTTAGGTTTTGTTTGCTTTGGTAGCTATCTTCCTAGCTATGATAAAGTCTAAAAATGGGATGTGGCGTTGAGTCAAACTGACGGAATAGCAATGGTGCAACACATTTATATTTTACTGATGGAAAGCGCTTCACTGAAAACGAGTTATGGTAAATATACGACTGCTCATATTATTGACTTACCAACAAAGGGAAAATACCACTCGATGCCTTTTTTCATGCTCTTTACGAATATAAAAATTGCGTCTATCATAAATTTAAGCACTTTCAGCTATTGAAAATGACGAATTTTCAATTAAAGTATGAGTTATCGGTCGTTTTCCGACGAAATAATACTACTGTTTGTCAGCGCTGTTTTCTCGGTCGTTTCGGGCAAAATAATACTACATTTTCTCAGTGCCAAAATTATTTATAATAAGGTTAGTTTAGGTTAGGTCAAAAAGGCCTTAAATTTGAATTTGCGATAGAAGCGATGATTATATTCGTAAAGAGCATAAAAAAGGCATCGAGTGGTATGTTCACTTTATTGATAAGCCAATAATATGAACAGTCATATATTTACCCGAGAAATACTGAATAAAATATAGATCACTGAGATAAAGCGCATAGACAGGAATTTCTTTTGGAGGGGCTATAATAAAAAAACTTATCTTTTTTGGTAATTTGGACAAGAAGTGTCCAAAATAGCAGGAAAATCGGGTAAATCTTAAAAGTTAGATTTACTGACAAATTCAATCGCAGTCAAGTTGTATTAAGGAGAATAGTCGTATTTAGATAGGCTAGGCTTTAAAGGTACATTTTTTTAAGCTCCACAGCTGAAAAAAAAAATATCCAAGACTGTAGCCAGCCAATCCCAAATTAACCTAATATTATCAACAACTAGCGGTATCATATCCAAGATTAGGAACATTCAGTCGATGTTAGGCTCAGGCACGTACGCAGGAATTTTTTTTCGGGGGGGGGGGGCCAAAACCTTCGAAACAGCAGATAAAAAGTAGCACTTTTTTTTATTTAGTAACTAAATAAATGCAAAAAGCACGTGTACCAGAAAATACAGATTAACTTTAATCTGTAGAATTGTAGCAGATGGGGGGAGGGAAGAAGACTGAAGCCTCAAAAGCACGTTTTAGGCTCATGTTATGTTCATAGCGATTTAGAACCAGTGATTAATCTATTATATCCCACTGAAAGGGAAATTAACAGTGCAATATGGGTGCTGTGGGGGGTAGTTCTTCTATTGCAAAAATAGTTTCCAAAAATTGAAGCTGTACTTTATTCTGAAAAGGGAGGATAAACGCCCTAATATCAAGGATAATTTCTATTTTGCTGTGAAAAGCAAACTCTCTTTGCAAAAAAAAAAAATAACAGTACAATCGCTAGTCACTTCAAAGAGGGTAAAAAGTTAGACAGGACATGGGTTAATAATTGGGCAGTGACTTGACCGGATAATTGCCTGCTGTAAAATCCCCCCAAAAAAGGCTTCATACATGTATCTAGATAAATGTATCTTAATAAATGTCCTACTTTTGCCAGAAATCCCAAAAAAATGGGGAAATTAAACATTTTACAAAATTTAGGGGGGGGGGGCGAAGGCCCCCCCCCTGCGTACGTGCCAGGTTAGGCTACATCCTTTTCATAATACTTGACCGTGAATAGGCCACGTATTATCCGCAGTGGCTTCAGTTTATGATAATGTAGGGTGGAGGAGGGATAAAGTGTATTTATCAAATTCAGCATAAGCCTTAAATTGGGGCTGTTGAGAAGGAAACATGTTGAGAAATCAATTCTTACTTCATTATATACAGAAAAATTGTAGTTGACACATTTTGACTACCACTTCACTATACTTTACCCCCAACCCTTCCCATTGTGCAAATATTTAGCCCAAATTATATATTTCCCGTGCATTTGCAATGATTCACTCTTGTTTCAACCTGTGTACCCGTAAATTGAATCAACGCTGACGAAATCACGAAAAAGAAAAAACAGGTGGGAAATGTATAATTTGGACTATTAATTTGCATATTAGGGGGGAAGTAAAGTATGCTGGAAGAGCCTTCAAAATGTGTCGAAATTTTGGAAAATTTCGGAAATGTGAAAAATGTTTTTCTGCACATTTTGAAGTAAGAACTGATTCTAACCATGTTTCCTTCTCAATAGCCCCTATTCAAGGCTTATACATCAAAATATAGTGTATGGAGGGAGAAAATTGTGATATCTTTTCAAATTTTCAATATAAAAAAAGTTTTTTCCGACATCTAGGGGGGGGGGGGGTAAGTAAACACCGGAGGGCGGATATAATAAACCTCCTATAATAGCCTATAATAAACCTCAACTGATTTTGGAATGAGTTCAAAACCCAAGATCCTTGGGAGGGGGGTCAAAAATTCTTGCACTTATCCCGTATGACAGAAAAACGGTTCAAACCTTCTGTTTGGGTACTTTTCCAAAGATGAATCATTTACCTGTAACTATACAATCTGCATTTTCCACTTGCTTCAATATCCTCGCTGCTTCTTCAGCTAAATCATCTTCATTTAAAATAAGTGGTTCTTTATACACATTGCGGACAAATTTTCTACCCTCATTCTCCGGCAAATATCCAATCACTTGACCCTGTTTATCCAAAACTGCACCTCTAGGAATATGCTTAACACTAATATCTTTATTGAATGAAACCCGCTTAGTTGATGAATCTTCCGAGTGTTCAGATTCAGTCCGGTAGACAGTCCTATGCATTTTTCATGCTCAGCATTCGGCTGTTGTTCAACAGCCCGCTTCAACAAAATCACTAAAATTTTTAAGGTGTTCTGCTGCCAAGATGTGTTTTCAAGGCAGCCAGCATCTAGTGACCAAAAGCCCGAAGAAAATGAGTAATTACTTAGTTGATAACTTGAGGTATTTGCAACTATTATTAGCTAGAATGCTTTGTGTAATTTGAGTGAATTATTTGCTGTGACATATACCTGAAAGAAAGAATGTTGGGTAAAACATTACTTCAGAAATATGGCTTTAATTATTATTTTAAATGTTATTTATATAAAAGGTGTTAAATACTTCTTTTACACAAGATATAAACTAAAACGAGTAAGTCAATAATTCTATAGGAGGATTTCTTCCAGAAGACAGGGGTGCCAATTGGAGGGGAAAGAGTATTGCCCCTAAATTTTGAAAAATTCCTTTCGTTGAAAAAAATGATCATCAAAATTTTGGTCTTTTAAAAACAAATGAAAGTTCTTAAGCCGAACTGGCCAGACATGACAATAATGAATGACAAAAAATGTTGTTTTGATGTTCTCATTGAAGTAACTCTAATAGCTTCTTTTCCCTACGTGGATCAGTAGCGACAATTGTATTTATTATTATTGGTGGTGGTTTTATTTGTTTTTAGTTTAGTGTTTTTTTCTTTTTATCTTGTGCTGAGGACGCCTAGTTTGGATACAGGCGAAATATCCGCGTTGTTTTAGTCTTTCCTCTCTACTGGCCGTAGTCTCGTTTGAGGTTTTTTTGCGTGGAGTTTTATCTCTCTTTATTGTTTATTTCTTTTAGAAACAGCCTTTGTTTCCCCCCCCCCCCCCGACCCCGCCTACATTTTCACGGATTAGCGCCTTTGCTATAAGAGAAACATTATAATAACCAAAGAGTAGCACCGGTAGCACCATTCTATCCCATTAAACACACTTTATAAATATAAATAAGCTATGTCAAAAATGGCGATTTACCCCTTCCTAATGGGGCGAGGCGAGATAAAAACTTCACAAGAAAGCTGTATAATAACAAATTCTTAATGGATGTTATACTAAAAACCATCATTTCTTATATTTTTTGTCCCTTCCATTTTAACCCACGTTTTCCATGTTTTATAAATAGTCCATGGATATGTCTGGTCGCTTTCATAGAAGGGAGGAGTTGCAGTTGCCATGATATGGAGTGCTATATTTGGAAAGAGTGTTGAACGGGAAATTTAATAGTGCTATTCTTTTATTACTATTACTTTTCCTTCATAGAAGGAATCTTAATTCAAAATCACTATAAATTCAATAAGTCCCTAAATGGACAGTGGCAGCAGGGGCGTAGCTCCATATTTTTTTTGGAGGGGGAAGGGGTAAGAAGGGTCAAGGTGCATCGATAATATAAAATAATCTCCAATTATATCTTGGGTAGCAGCCCCCACCCCAAGTGAAGCCACTGATTGATAGAGAGGGGGAAGAGGTGCATAAGGGGCCTTTCAGAAATTCATCTATACCGTAATTTCTTTCAAATGTTGAAGATTGGCATTGAATTTTCTATTGTTATTTGCAGGAATTATATTTTTTTTCCCAAAAAAACTTCACCACAGTTAGTGTTTTCCAAACTTTGAACGAAACCTTTTCCAAATCTCTTCCCTTCATGCCACGTAATATATATCCCATATTTCGAAAATCGCAGCTAATAATCTATTTTCAAACCAACAACCATAATCCTGTGATCAAAAGCCCAAAGCAATCATTTGGTTAAAACTTTTAATTACTATTATAAAAGTTTTATTTCTATAATTACAGAAAAATAACTTTGCATACTATGCTTGAATTATTCGTTTTGAGATACACCTGATACCAACAGTGCCGACTGAAATTTCCCTGGCGGGGACAAGTATAAAAAACTTATCAAGGGAAAGGGGTAAGGTTTTAAAACAGTTTTTTCCCATGAAACCGCTACTCTTTCTTACAGAATGTTTCACTTTTTGTCAATTTGGGTCTTCTTTAAGGGAGTAGGGCTGAATGCCCCACTGCCTTCTAATATGGACACCCTTACTTGACACTCATAGTATATACATTGACGGATTGGATGTTTTAACGCCACCGCGGTTTTCCGCCACCGTATGTTTTACGCCAACCCGGAAATCTTGCATCATCGTGAGAAATTAGTTCGATCAGAACAGACTATGTCTTTTTCTATCTCTATGTCTATGTCTATGTCTATGTTTTTGGCTATATCTATATCTATGTCTATTCTGACCTACCTGAATTAAAAGGTGGCGGAAAACCGCGGTGGCGTTAAAACATTGCTACCACATTGACAGATTATACACAGATATGGTGGCTTCTACATCTACTGTCAAGTTTTATAGACTAGTTGATCATTATAATAAGACACTGATGGAGACTAGCGAGCGGGGCGTTACATGCTATGGAGCAGGAGGGCAACTGCCAATCCTAGACCTCGGTTCCCCCCCCCCCCCCCTGCTGCAATTCAGTTCCTTCAAAAATCTTGTCAAAACTAAGATAAGCCTGCATAATTCAAGAATCAACAGAAATGGATCAGTTTTCTTTTGTATTATATTTACCTGTATCAAACAGTTCGTGGTAACGAACTGTAGTAAGGAGCGACCCTGCTCAATAGTAAACGAAACTCTAAAAAACGGAATTTTGATGCTAAAAGATACATAAAAAGAATCGAATTTTCATGCTGATTTTAAATATATAAGTTTCATCAAATTTAGTATTTGTCATCAAAAGTTACGAGCCTGAGAATATTTGCCTTGTTTTGGAAAATAGGGGGAAACACCCCCTAAAAGTCATAGCAACTTAACGAAAATCGCACCATCGTATTCAACGTATCAGAGAACCCTATAACAATAATTTCAAGCTCCTATCTACAAAAATGTGGAATTTCGTATTTTTTGCCAGGAGACAGATCACGGGTGCGTGTTTATTTGTTTTTTTGTTGTTGTTTTTTTCCCAGGGGTCACCATATCGACCAAGTGGTAATAGAATGTGACACGAGGGCTCATTCTAACGGAAATGAAAAGTTCTAGTGCCCTTTTTAAGTGACCAAAAAATTGGAGGGCATCTAGGCCCCCTCCCACGCTCATTTTTTTCCCAAAGTCAACGGATAAAAATTTTGAGATCGCCATTTTGTTCTGCATAGTTGAAAACCATAATAACTATGTCTTTGGGGATGACTTACTCCCCCACAGTCCCTGGGCGAGGGGCTGCAAGCTACAAACTTTGACCAGTGTTTACATACAGTAATGGTTATTGGGAAGTGTACAAACGTTTTCAGGGGGATTTTGTTGGTTTGGGGGTGGGGTTGAGGGATGGGACTCTGTGGGAGGATCTCTCCTTGGAGGAATACGTCATGGGGGAAGAGAAATTTAATGAAAAGGGCTCGGGATTTTCAAGCATTACTATAAAAAAACAATGAAAAAATAAAAATGAAAAAGTTTTTTTCAATTAAAAGTAAGGAGTAGCATTAAAACTTAAAACGAACAGAGATTATTACGAATATGAGGGTTCTAAATATACTTCAGCATAATTATTAACATTATTAATTATAACATTTAGGAGGTGATAAATACCTCGCTCTTTATGCTAAAGTATTTTTAGTAATTTCAACTATTTATCCAGCGGCCTTCTAATCAGGGGTCATTCTTAAAGAATTAGGACAAAACTTAAGATTTAGTGTAAACAGCGAGGTATTAACGAGGGGACAAACCCCCTCATATACATAATAAAAATATAAGAATATAAAAGTTTGTTACGTAAGTTAATTCTTAAGTTACGTATATTTTTTACTAATTAAAACGTTCGTTAAAAATTAAAAGTTCTAGTTTCCTTTTTAAGTAACCGAAAAATTGGAGGGCAGCTAGGCCTCCTTCCCCACCCCTTATTCCTCAAAATCGTCTGATCAAAACTAAGAGAAAGCCATTTAGCAAAAAAAGAATTAATATGCAAATTTCATTTTAATAGTTTATGTGTGGAAAGCCAAAATCAAACATGTATTAATTCAAAAACGTTCAGAAATTAAACAAAGAAAACTATTTTTTTCAACTGAAAGTAAGAAGCGACATTAAAACTTAAAACGAACAGATATTACTCCGTATATGAAATGGGTTGTCCCCTCCGCAATCCCTCGCTCTTTACGCTAAAGTTTCACTGTTTGCCACAATTCTACTTTTTAAAACAATTAAAAACTTTAGCGTAAAGAGCGAAGGATTGCGGAGGGGACAACCCATTTCATATGCGGAGTAATTTCTGTTCGTTTTAAGTTTTAATGTCATTCCTTACTTTCAGTTGAAAAAAATAGATTTTTTTATTTAATATTATTATAAAGTATCATTATAGTACTATGTTATGTAGTAGCCTACCTTTATGGTACCAAATGGCTCATTTTTCAGTTTCTACTGCCATTTTCTCTTGATTTGGGAAAACTGGCTCCAACTTTAGTTGGAGCCAATTTTTCTAGTGAGCCTTATTTTGCTAAGACCCAAGGCGTGTTTATAAGAGGGCAAGCGCCCCGAGCGGCGGCAAAACAAGCTTAAACTTTAACATTTTTTAGAAAAATTGAAAAGCTTACAGCATTGATTGTGCGTCAGGGGTTGACAAAGTCTACATTTGTCCCCTCCCCCCGAGAAAAAACCTAACTTTGACTCTGCTAAAACCTCTTGATTCATATACTTACTATTTGCATGCTCAGTAGGTATTACTTAGTCACCATTGGACCTCTGTCGTTATTATTGTACCAGTTCCAAAATGAAATGCTTTGAGTTCAAGCGCCTATTTTAAGTTTGAAACTACTAGGCAAGTTCCTAATCTATATCTGAGTGATGTAACAATTTAAAGAAGTCCAAAAACTAAAATCGTAAAAAAAAAAAAAAAAATTAAATCAGTCTTACAGGCTTAAACGTAGAAAATATATGTTAGTTAACTATATGTAGTATGTAGTTAATGACAATAAAGGTGTTTTATATATAGTTAAAAAAACGAACAAGTTTTTTTAACTGATAGTAAGGAGCAACATTAAAACTTAAAACGAACAGAAATCATTCCGTATGTGAAAGAGGATGTCCCCTCCTCAACGCCTCGCTCTTTAGACTTAAGTTTCTGTTGTTTTAAAAAGTAAAGGTGTGACAAAGAGTCAAACATTAGCGTAAAGAGCAGGGCGTCAATGCTATATGTAAACCATGGCCAAAGTTATAGCTTGCAGCCCTTCCCCCAGGGACTGTGGGGGATTGAGTCGTCCTCAAAGACACAGATATTAGGTTTTTTGACTATGCTGAACAAAATGGCTATTTTGAAATTTTGATCCGATGAATTTGAGAAAAAATGAGCGTGGGAGGGGGCCTATTTGTCCTCCAATTTTTTTGGTAATTTAAACAGGGCACTATATCTTTTAATTTCCGCTAAAATGAGCCCTCTCACGACATTCTAGGACCACTGGATCGATAAGATCGCCCTGGAAAAAAAAAAACAACAAGTAAACACGCATCGGTCATCTTTCTTCTGCCAAAAAATACAAAATTCCTCATTTTTGCAGATAGAATCTTGAAACTTCTACAGTTTCTCTGGCACGCTGAATCTGATGGTGTGACTTTTAGGGGGTGTTTCCCCCTTTTTCGAAAATAAGACAAATTTTCTCAGGGTCGTAAATTTTGATGGATAGGACTAAATTTGATTGAAATTATATATTTAATCAATATAGAAATCCGATTCTTGTGATGTATATATTGGTATCAACATTCCGTTTTTTATAGTTCGGTTACTATTAAGCCGAATCGCTCATTACTCAGTTCGTTACCACGATATGTTTGATTAATTTATCAATGATGTGAATATTTCAATCAGTCCGAGAGCTTACATCTTGAAAAAAGGTTTAAATTAGTCTTATATGCATAAATGCAGAATACAAACAAAATTTCTTCATAGCCCAAGATAAAAATAAATAAAATATTCAGTCTCCTCCCTGTCCTCGGAAATACACAAAAATGCAAAACCCTAAGAGAGCACCCAAAGTTCAGAAACTGTACTCATAAGCAACAGTTAATCTATTTTTAGATAGTTAACGTTCCAGTGACCAAAAAACCCGAAACGAATAATGAATTATTTAGTTGAAAACTTGAGATATTTACCACAGTTATTAGCAGCATAGCTTTGTATACTTTGAGTGAATTATTTGCTTTGACATAAACCTGACAGGAAGAATGTAAGCATTTCAGTCAACTTAAGAAGCTTCATTATCCAGGAAAAGGTTTAAATCATTCTTACAGGTGCAAATATGGAAAAGGTGCGAAAGATTTCTTTAACTTGAGATAAATACTGTCCCTTAAATGGGCACGCCCCTCCCAAGATCATTTCCTGTGATCATAAAACATCTCTTGATATTGGACATAATCTCAAGAGCCAGATTTGTACCTTGCCTTAAATCGTACTTCCTAGCGATATGGACGAATCCTGTGAACGTCAGTCATTGACGATAGGGTTGAGGGACATCTTCCCCATTGGGTTTCAGTGGCGTCGTTTTTTTGGGGGGAGGGGAGGGAAATTCCCCCCAACAATTTTGAGGAAAAATGATTATGTGGGGCATGCCCCTTAACTTTCTGAATGGAACCCCTCTTACCCACCCCCCAATAAAAATCTGGAGGTAAGCCCCTATTGGGCTTGTCTTGCTTTTGCAGACCAATGATCCTCGTCATGACCTTGATATACGAAAATTATTTTCTTTTTCTGAAAGTAAAGCATCTGCAACTTTTGCAAATCTTTTTATTTAATACTAAATAACTGACTTGAATGCTTCTTCCCTAAATAACTGCTAAATAACCTTTTTTTGCTTAGAAGTCAATCCGACAAAATTCCATACCAGAACGTGTGATTTCTAAATTTATTTTTTTTTTAAGCGGCTTCCAGCATTCTCTCTGTTCTATTGCTCCTTCAGATAGAACAGGAATATCGTGTTGAAGTAGCGACTATTCACAGCGATTTTTAAGAATTCACTAAAACCCTTTGTAAACCGTAAGCAATGTCTCCAGATCTACGAAATATTCGTTAGATCTATCTATTTCCGTCAGGCCGTTAGAGACACGATATATGGAATTCAAAGAAAATCTTTTTTTTTGCAATCTACGGATAATTTTTATAAAAATAACACTGGGTGAAATTTTTAGCGAATTCTTTACCACACGTTCAGAATAAAGCAAACAGTTGAAAGTCAAATTGTGTTCGGTTTATGGAACGGAAGCAACTGCATTGCAGCTGCTTGCACTGCAGCTGCTAAATTCAGATTTATTAGTATATCAATATTGTTTACAACTTTAAATATCACCTTCAACACTGAAAATCCACTTAAAGATGTCTGTTCCTTCATTGCAAAAATTTCACCGGCTCCAATCGGTACATAAAGAAAAAGTATCAATGGATATCAACGGGTAACAGATATACGATTCGATTTTTCTGCGCATCGACTTGCTTGAGATCTTTTTGCCGTCTAATCGACATTGCATGAATGATCTCCTATTTTTTGTGCTTAAATAAAATCCTTTCTTGTAACCCTGAGAAAAGTCAGTGCACATGTCCCAATTAGAGACTTTAGTAATTTTTATAATAGCATTATTCTAACGTTCACGTTGGCCGTTCACGTGTCCTGTGACTTGTCTATTTTGCTGGTCCTTCACCAACTGTATATGGAAAATGTGTCCAAGCAGCGACTCGATACAGGAGAATTCTAATTGCTGTTAGCTGAACAGAACTCAACTAAGTACATTTAAAAACCTGAAGCCAAGTTTAAATTTTAAACTTACTTAATTAAATATGAAATAAAGATACTCCAAAGACATATGAAATAAAGATACTCCAAAGCCATTACTGGCTCGAGAGGCTCTATGAATAGCCAGAATAGCAGAATTGCCAGATGTTGAAAGGAGAATAGCCAAGGCTCAGGGTATTTTTTCACAACTAACAAAAGTTTGGAAGAATACGAAGATAAGTTTGCGAGCCAACATTAGAATATTGAAAGCTACATGGATGACAGTGATCAAATATGGTTCTGAAGCATGGGCGCTCCGAAAAACAGAGGAAGATTTGCTAGATGTTTTCAAGAGAAATTGCCTATGGATTGTTCTGAGTACCTGATTGACTGACCGTATTTCAAACAGTAGGCTGTACGAAAAAGTGTATTTCAATCCTGCTTTCTTTACCTATAATGAGAGAAAGTTTGTGATGCCTAGGGCACGTTCTTCGGGTGAAGGATGACAGCTCGCTAAAGATTTTCCTTTTCGGCCAGCCTTCTATGGCTAAAGGGAAAACTGGTCGTCCTCGGTTGTGCTAGAAGAATGTCATAAGGAATGATTTAAGAGAAAAGGAAACTTCAAGTGAGGGTGTAAATAGGAGGCATAGTATAGATTGGAACGGAGGAAGAGCGTGCGTAGCTGATTTGGCGTCAGGCGGCTTTGTACTGCGGTGAGTTGTTAGCGGTTGTAATAGTGGAGCCATTACTGACACATAGGGCGTCGAATGGACGTTTTATTTGTTAAAGCTAGCAAGCCTATCGACTAGCTTGCCACGGCGGGGATTGAACTCTGGCCTTGCTTTGCCAAGTAGAACAATAATCCATAGTGCTACTACAGGACAACTTACCTAAAAAATGGCAGTAATCAAATTCAAATGCCGTGTGACTAGAGCTGGGCGATAATTCATTTAGATCAAAGTATCAACACCTTCATATATCGCGTTCAAATTATCAATATTCTCAAAAACTTTCGAAGCCCACATATCGTGTGCAACCAATTTCTAGACATCTACTCTGAAAATAAGATACACTGCAGTTTTATACACAAAGAACCAGAAGACTGACATTTGATAAGGGCTACGAAACTCGACTAAACTTATCAGTGTTAAAAATACACAATTTTTACTTTCATATTGTCCCGCAGCATACAGGTATAAATCTTTCTGAGAAGTATCGTATCAAGTATTGATAGCCGACAATTTTTATGAATCGCTCAAATCTACTTGTGACAGAACAATAGATAAAACCTCGCCATGAGATCCTGAGGGCTGTGGCTCAATCCTGTCTGTTGCACGGAACCTTATTTTAGTTACCCAAACTACCAATATTTACTAAAAAAAATGCAAAACAGGGCGTGGGAGGGGACTGGCTGCCTTCCAATCCCTTTTGACTCTTAGAAAAGACACTATAGCTTTCATTTCCCTGTCGAATGAGTCCCTCCAAAGTTTCTATTCCAACTCCTTCAATACGAAGTGGCCTGGGACAAAATTAAATAATGGATTTGAAACAAGGACCGTTATTTTAGTTGCCACAGTGGAGTGGATTTGAAACTCTTCTGCTGGCACGGAACATCGAGTCCTACACACTATGTGGTAATGAAGTAGCTGCCAGTGGCGCATCTTGGGTTGTGAGTTTTTTTTTCGGGGGGGGGGGATATAGAGTGCGCAAAAAAAATTGTTCAGTGTGCCGACAAATGTTGACACATGCTAAGTTAAACTAAAAACATAAGTTAAATTCCAAGGTATTGCCCCCCCCCCCCCGCCTTTCTTAACAATCCATAGTATGAATAAGGTGAAATTTTAAGGACTCGGGTACAACTTCTTGAAAATAAGGGAAAAATATGCAATTCAATTTGGGAATACTAGACAGCTCGAAGTGTCCTGGGAATCAAATGTCTCAGGATACATAATTACATATCCTGAAGATCTTATATCTCTTGTAATACAAGAAAGGGGCGGGTGAATCAATCAAGTTTTTTGATTTGAAGGGTTTGGCTACGAGTATACATCTCAGAAAATGTTACATTATGATTTTGAATTACCACATCTAAAACTATAGATCAATAGTGTTCAACAGTCTTTTCTTCAAAAGGCAGTATAATACAGTAATGGATCCGCACACTTCTTTTTCATTTAGCTAACTGCAAACTAGATTGGAATCCTCGAAAATCATCTATGTATTTTCGCTTCCCTTCGCCCACGAGTAAAGCCAATTCATAGTCAGAAACTGAAAAAGAAAAAGAAGCTACATCAATCATTTATTTATATAAAATCAAGTTGAATAGACAACTGTTTGACCATTAAAATTATAGATAGATGCATATTAAATAAAGTATTTGTAGCTACTCTAACAACCTTAGAACATTACAGATACCAAATTAGGTTATTTCAAGCGGTCTCCGTGAGTCTTTCTTCCAATCCAAAGATTAATGAATATATGATCTGGCAGGCAGTACTCTAATTGTAAACACTCCTTACTTCGTCAGCGAAATTAAATATAAGTTTTTAGCAAGGCAACACTGGTTACCTTTATATGAAAGGCAACACTGATAGCCAACATTTGTCAACTTTTTATAAACACGTTTATATCAAAACCTTCTTTTGTTAGATGTTTACCAGAGGCACCGTCCACGGATTGTTTGGGTACCGTCCAACTGACCCTAATTCAAACATTGTACGACGAATGTTCTACTGTTTCCTAGGGCTATAGTGAGGAAAGGTTAAGATCGGTAGGACGGGTTCTGAGGATGAAGGATGGCAGGTTGCCAAAGATTGTCCTTTTTAGCCAACCGTTTAGGGCTAAATGGAAAGCAGGTCATTTTCATCTGGGGTGAGAGGATGTATACCGTTTTCTAGGGCTATAATTAGATAAAGGCTGAGATCAGCAGGACGGGTTCTGCGGATGAAGGATGGCAGATTACCAAAGATTGTCCTTTTTAGCCAACCGTTTAGGGCTAAATGGAAAGCATGTCATTTTCATCTGGGGTAAGAGGATGTATACCGTTTTCTAGGGCTATAATTAGATAAAGGCTGAGATCAGTAGGACGGGTTCTGCGGATGAAGGATGGCAGATTGCCAAAGATTGTTCTTTTTAGCCAACCGTTTAGGGCTAAATGGAAAGCAGGTCATTTTCATCTGGGGTAAGAGGATGTATACCGTTTTCTAGGGCTATAATTAGATAAAGGCTGAGATCAGTAGGACGGGTTCTGCGGATGAAGGATGGCAGATTGCTAAAGATTATCCTTTTAAACCAACCGTTTAGGGCTAAATGGAAAGCAGGTCATTTTCATCTGGGATGAGAGGATTTATACCGTTTTCTAGGGCCATAATTAGATAAAGGCTGAGATCAGTAGGACGGGTTCTGCGGATGAAGGATGGCAGATTGCCAAAATCGTCCTTATCGGCCAACCATCTAGGATCAAACGAAAAGCAGGTCGTCCCCGAATAGGGTAGGAAGAGGTCGTAAGGAAGGATTTAAGTCAAAGTGGAAATTCTTAGAGGGGAAGCTTAAAATAGATTTGCATGGAGGAGGAGCGTGCGTAGGATCTATTGCTCATCCTTAAAAGACACCATGTCAAGTTCTTTGGTCACACTTTGTGTTCTCCTGAAGTCATGGTATGTCAAGAATTCCTCAACCGCGAAACCACATTCTAAATATATCCAATATTCTACTTCCATTCAGCTGGAGAGATCCTTTTTAAAAACGGAAAAATACTATTTCTATAAGATTTGGCAAACTTTCAACTATAACATTATATTTCAATTATGATGCAATAGAATATCTTTGAACGAAGTGCCATTTTTACCTACCCTAAAGCCAAAAATTCTGACAATGTGTTTTGTTTTTTTTTAAACACCAAATAAAAAGACTCCCTTATAATCTTCGACCACCTTTGGAAAATGGAACCACCAATTGAAGAGGAAAACCTTCCACAAATTGGGTCTAGAATACCAAGTTTTTTTTTGTTTTTTTTTCTGAATACACACAAAAGTAAACTAAGCCATGGAACATGAATTTAAAATAACGGGGCGTAAAGTAGCTCTCACACTACGTCCGCAATTTTCTATGCTAAGTTGTTAAGTTACGTTACGTAAAATCCAACCTTTCACACTTAAATAAGTCTTTTCACACTACGCTGACGTAAAAATGCACAAAAATCATCGGTATCATCGTCTAAAAGCATCACAATCAACATATGCAATCTATTCAAAAATCAAAAATGTGAAATGGAGATTCAAGCTCTGATGATGATGATGATCAAGCTCAGATGATGTTATGGATATTACAGATGATTTGTGTTAGAAAGACGACGTGAAATGCTGACTAGAAAAGTTTTTCTAATTTATTTTCAAAATCTATTAATCGGTCATCCAGAAATTCCATTTTGTTGCTGCTATGTTAACTTTTCCATATCGTAACATGAACTCACTCAATGTAAAATTCTATTTCAGGCTCAAGTTTACTTGGCACTGTCTACAAACGGACACAATTTGCCATTTATATTTTCAGATATGCGTTATTTTCCTACCAATTTCGAGGCGAACTTAGTCCGTTTCTAATTTCATACAATCTAGGAAGATCAAAAAAATAACGGTTCTTCGGCATTTTTGGCAAAAATATTCTGTCATTGAGAAGCCTCATTTTAAACGTGGATAAAAAAAATTGATACCTTGCAAAAAAAAAAAAAAAAATTAACCTAATCTCTAAAAAAGAAGAAGAAATTTCAATTCTTAAGCTATGAAAAAGTAAACATAAAATAATATAATAAGTCATAAACAGCAAGATCGTGCAAGGTTTCAAATGATAAACAGTGGTAGGCGATAAAACACAACGTTAGAAACTTAATAAGCATATTCAAATGATTAGGCCTATTATAAAATTTTAATGTGCCTTCACTCCCCGACGAGGTCGTATCCAGGACTTTTTTTTTTTGGGGGGGGGAGCAGTTTTCGTTTTTTTCACAAATACACTTTTAAAAACAAATCAAAAATTTTGTATGTATTTGTTTGCATTGTTGTTACTTTTTTTACAATTTGGACAAAATTCCGTAGAGGGCTCGAACCTGGCAAGCCTCCTCCCCCTGGATACGGCCTTGCTTCCCATTAATTGATCTATTCCAAACAACCTGGGAGGAGACTTAAATGCACAGACGCACTTAGTACATGATACCAAAATACACGTTACGTTAATGAATCATTAGCAACCTCAACGATAATGCTCGAGGGAGAGTATTTATATTTCACTAAGCAGAAATTCTAACAATATATAAAAAAAAGTTCCTCTTCTTCCATTAGAGTGAAACCCAGAATGCCTTTAAGACCTTTAGGAGGTCCTTAAACTTCTAAAAGCCACGAAAAACGCAAGGACTCAATCCCAAACTGATTGAATTACTTCTGTTTGCCTTTCTTTGATATAATAGACTTATATTTTCCTTCCTCCCGTTTATCCTTCCCCTTTATTAGGAATTGTCCTCCTATCTTTTTCTTTTTCAAGTCAATAATTTCTTCTCTAAGGAGACGAACCTCTAATATCATTACAAAAAATATTGTGAAAGGAATTAACGTTAGAGAAAGCCCTATCAAAGGAATTAGACAAACTGTCAAAGTCGTTGATGGGTGATTCCAAAGTACTACGTTCATTAACACAATTATGAAAAATCGGACAACACAGGTAAATACCTTTCTTACCTTCTCCAATATTGGTATGCAACACAACAAATCCAAAATTGTCTGAACAATAAAATAATGTACTCCTAACTCATATACTTTCGATACATATAGTAAAACAATAACAAGGAAACGTATAATGGGAATTTCCAAATTTTGATGTAAGCAAAAATAAGCTTGCAATAGCATATGAAGCCTAAAGCTTATTTCAATAAGATAAAATATTTTTGTTAAGTCAGTTAAGGAGTCAGTTTGCCACAGGTAAACTGAGTCACAGGTTACCCAGAGAGCCATACAGAACACTTGTAACTGCTACCACAAGAGAAATTACTAAATTTAACTTATATTCTGCTAAAACATAAAATCTATTTCTTTCTATAATCCCCAACATTTGAGCTAGCCATCTTAAAACTGAAAATTCCAAGATAATGCCAAAGAACATAGATATCAGCATATAAAAAAGGATATTAGCAATATCCATCCACTCAGGTGCACTCCAATATCCATGATGTATATAAAAACAGTACTCTCTCAGTGGGGTTAGTATACCCGCTCCAATGACTGCGATTAAACCAAGCAATAAACAGAAGTTGTTTTTCAGGCCAAGCATCAGAGAATCTTTGTACATTGAAAAAAGTGCTACTAATTGACAAATTTAATAACACAAATTGAAGAATGAAATACACATCCCAAAAATGGGCCTCGGATTTTTATTGAAAAATCTAATTAATGTTATTTTCACAACAGAGACAAGATTTTTTTATTATTCGGAAAACTAATAAAAGCTCATTTCAAAACTTTTAGTCAATAATGTTTTTAAATGTACTGCCACTTTACATGACGTATAAAGTAGATATACATGTAATTCATATGACGTACCAAGTCCTATGATCTTAGTACATCTATATCTATATAAATAAAAATGTACTGTATGTTGTCTGTTATCTGTTGTCTGTCACAATACGACATTAATATATAATACATGACGTCATATTCAATATGACGTCTTATTCAATATAAAGATTTGCGGCTCAGAGAAAAAGTACTATTATATTGTGGCTCAAAAAGAAAAAGTATCACTAATGTCAAAGAGAAATTATCCGCTTTACGTCAACGAAGGCATGTCGAGGAACCACCAGAGCAGCACGAAACTAGGCTTGCGGCTGACAGAGTTAGTAAAAAAAAGATACAATACTCCAACTATCAACGACGTAGCAACCATTATGGTCGGTGATCAGTTCTTACCTCGAAATATTATTTTTTATAGGTGAAACAATCAGTTGACAAGAATTGCTGAAACTCGTCGATGCTACGATGCCCTACAATATCCTATCATTTTTTGGGATGGAGCCGACGGCTATCACTTTAATATTAAATTGATAAATCCAGCCACTAACAAAGAAATGGATAAGAAATGCAGCGCAATGAACTATTATGGCTACGGAATAATGATTCGTCAGGATGAAGAGAATTATATTTTAAAATGCCGTCAATTGTTCCACCAATACATCGTTGATATGAATGCAAAGATTGGATCAGAACGTTTGCTATTCATCCGTCTGAATCAGACCAAGCTCCACTCTAAACAATACATTCATTGGCGGGATGCAGTTGTAAATGATGGTAATACCACTAACATTGGAAGAGTAACGATTTTACCTTCGTCAGATGGTGGCAGTCCGCGTCATATGTCCAGATTTATTTATTACATTTACATGTAATCCATCTTGGGATGAGATACAGCAGCTTTTACTTCCTGGACAATCGTGGACAATCGCCGGTTCATAGACATGTCATTACGGCCCGTGTCTTCCGGCAAAAGCCGAAATCACTGATACATTTCATAGTAAAACTTAAAAGTGTTTGGGCCAGTGCGATGCTGGTTGTACTCAGTGGAATGGCAAAAGCGAGGATTGCCACACGCATATATACTAATATGGTTATTTGATAAAATTGCTTTTAATGAAATTGACGATGTGATTTCCGCTGAAACACCTGATGTAGATATCGATAGGGGCTTACATGACAATGTTGTAAAAAATATGATACATAGACCTTGCGGTGAACTGAATGAAAATTCACCACGCATGGACAGAGGAAGGTGCACAAAGCAATATCCTCGACTTTTAGTACCTAATGCAATTACCGGCAGTCAGGTATGACCTTGGACTTTACAACACAAGTTTATAACTGCACTTTAGTTATGATTGAAGATTTATGGTTTTCTATGGCAAACAAACTTTTCAATCATTTGGGAATGCCTTCACTCAATCGTACTGCTGCTATTTCTAAATGTGTAGAATTGGATCGTGAACAAAGTTACAACACGATTGATCTATTGTCGTATGTACAAACAAATATTTCTAAGTTAACGTCTCAACAAAAAGGCATTTATGATCAGATAATGCATTGTGTCGATTACCAAGTTGGAAAAATCTTCTTCTTGGATGCGCCAGGAGGTACTGGTAAAACGTTTCTAACTAGATTAAATAAAAAAACAAGTTTTTTAAATGAAAGTAAGGAGCAACATTAAAACTTAAAACGAACAGAAATCACACCGTATATGGAAGGGGCTGTTCCCTCCTCAATGCCTCGCTCTTTCCGCTAAAGTTTGACTCTTTCTCACAACTCTACTTTTTAAAACAATAAAAAAAACTTTAGTATAAAGAGCGAGAGGTTGCGGAGGAAAAGCCTCTTTCATATGCGGAGTAATTTCTGTTCGTTTTAAGTTTTAATGTCGCTCCTTACTGTCATTTAAAAAACTTGTTTTTTTATTTAATTTCTGGACGTTTTTGAATTAATGCATGTTTTGATCTTGGCTCTCCGCACATAAATAATTAAAACGAAATTTGCATATTAATTTTTTTTTGGCTAAATGGCTTTCTCATAGTTTTAATCGGAAGATTTTGAGAAAAAAGGAGCGAGGGAGGAGGGCTAGTTGCCCTCCAATTTTTTGATTACATAAAAAGGCAACTAGAACTTGTAATTTTTTACAAACGTTTTCATTAGTAAAAAATATACGTAGCTTACGAATTAACTTACGTAACGATCTTCTATATTCGTATGTTTTATTGCGTATATGAAGGGGTTCACCCCTCGTCGATACCTCACTCTTTACACTAAAGCTTAAATTTTGTCCCAATTACTTAAGAATGACCTCTGAATCACAAAGGCCGTAGAATAAATAGTTGACATTACTAAAAATAATTTAGCGTAAAGAGTGAAGTATTACGAGGAGGTAAACCCCTTATATGCGTAACAGTTATTGTTCGTTTAAGTTTTGATGCTGCTCCTTACTTTCAGTAGAAAAAACTTTTCATATTTTGTTTTTATTTTTTTTCAAATAATGCTAGAAAACCTTGCGCCCCCTTCATCGAAATTCTCTTCCCCCATGAGAAGTTCCTGCATGGAAATATCCCCCCACGTAACCCCCCTCAACTCTCCCCCCTAAATGACAAATCCCCCAGAAAACGTCTGTACACTTCCCAGTAACCATTACTATCAAACAGTTCGTGGTAACGAACTGTAGCAAGGAGCTCAACAGTAACCAAAACTCTAAAAAACGGAATTTTTATAACAATAGTTACATCAAAAGAATCGCATTTTGATGCTGATTTTAAATTTATAAGTTTCGTCAAGTTTAGACTTACTTAGAAATGCTGATATAAGTTTCATCAAGTTTAGTCTTACCCATCAAAACTTAGGGGCCTGAGAAAATTTGCCTTGTTTTAGAAAATAGGGGGAAACACCCTCAAAAGTCATTGCATTTATGTAAAAAGACTATCAACTTTATTCACGTTTACGACCCTCTGCAGCCTTTTTCCATATTCAGTCTTTTGTTATCTTTGTTAGTTTGTTATCTTTTTGTTAGTTTGTTATCTTTTGTTAGTTTGAATTTTTTTTCTTCGCTGTTTATCGTTTTTGTTTTTGTTTATTTATAATACTCCGCACTTTGTGTTTTTTATACTTTTACGGGTAATAAAGTTCATTCATTCATTATCACACACTTCGTGGTACCGAACAAGTAGCGACCCGGCTCAATAGTAACCAAAACTCTAAAAAACGGAACTTTGATACCAATAGCTACATCAAAAGAATTGCATTTTAATGCTGATTTTAAACATTTAAGTTTCATCAAGTTTAGTCTTACCCATCAAAACTTAGGAGCCTGAGAAAATTTGCCTTATTTTAGAAAATAGGGGGAAACACCCCATAAAAGTCATTGCATCTTAACGAAAATCACATCGTCAGATTCAGCGTATCAGAGAACCTTACGGTAGAAGTTTCAAGCATCTATCTACAAAAATGTGGAATTTTCCATTTTTTGCCACAAGACAGATCACGGATGCGTGTTATTTTTTTTTTTTTTTCCCAGGGGTGATCGTATCGACCCATTGGTCCTAGAATGTCGCGTGAGGGCTCATTCTAACAGAAATCAAAAGGTCTAGTGCCCTATTTAAGTGACAAAAAAATGGAGGGCACCTAGGCCCCTTCCCACGCTCATTTGTTTCCCAAAGTCACTGGATCAAAATTCTGAGATAGCCATTTTATTCAGCATAGTCGAAAAACGTAATAACTATGTCTTTGGGGATGACTTACTCCTCCACAGTTCCCGTGGGACGGGCTGTCCATGGAAGAATTTGCCATGCGGTAAGAAAATTTCCATGAAGGGGGCGCATGATTTTTTAGCATTTTTAAAAATATAAATGAAAAAATAAATACGAAAAAGTTTTTTCAACTGAAAGTAAGGACCAGCATTAAAACTTAAATCGAACAGAAATTATTACGCATATGAGGGGTTCACCTCCTCCTAATACCTCGCTCTTTACGCTAAAGTAACTTTATGAATTTCAACTATTTATTCTACGGCCTTTGTGATTCAGGGATCATTCTTAATGAATTGGGACAAAATTAAAGCTTTAGTGTAAAGAGCGAGGTATTGACGAGGTGGTGAATCCCCTCATATACGTAATAAAAACATACGAATATAGAAGTTGCTTACGTAAGCTAATTCGTTAGTTACGTATTTCTACTAATAAAAACATTCGTAAAATGTTAAAAGTTCTAGTTCCTTTTTTAAATAACCAAAAAATTGGAGGGTTACTATGCCTACTCCCCCGCTCGATCATAGTTGTGATCGTCCGATCACAACTATGAGAAAGCCATTTAGCCATAAAAATAAATTAATATGCAAATTTCATTTCAATTATTCATATGCGGAGAGCCAAAATCAAAACATGCCTTAATTTAAAAACGTTCAGATATTAAATAAAAAAAAACAAGTTTTTTTAACTGAAAGTAAGGAGCGATATTAAAACTTAAAACGAACAGAAATTACTACGTGTATAAAAGGGGCTGTTCCCTCCCCAACGCCCCGCTCTTTACGCTAAAGTTTTTACTGTTTTAAAAAGTAGAGTTTAGAGAAAGAGTCAAACTTTAGCGTAAAGAGCGGGGCATTGAGGAGGAAACAGCCCCTTCTATATACGGAGTAATTTCTGTTCGTTTTAAGTTTTAATATCGCTCCTTACTTTCAGTTAAAAAAACTTGTGTTTTTTTTATTTAATATGTAAATACAGGTCAAAGTTTGTAACTTGCAGACCCTCCCACGGGGACTGCGGGGGAGTAAGTCGTACGCAAAGATATAGTTATTAGGTTATTCGACTATGGTGAATAAAATGGCTATCTCTGAATTTTGACCCAGTGACTTGGGGAAAAAATGAGCGTGGGAGGGGCCTAGGTGCCCCCCAATTTTTTTGGTCACTTGAAAAGAGCACTTGAACTTTCAATTTCCGTTAGAATGAGCTCTCTCGCGACATTATAGGACCACTGAGTCGATACGATCACCCCTGGGAAGAAAAACAAACAAAAAAAAAATAAAAAATAAATAAACACGCATCCGCAATGTCTTCTGGAAAAAAAATGTAAAATTCCAAATTTTTGTAGATAGGAGCTTGAAACTTCTACAATAAGGTTCTCTGATACGCTGAATCTGATGGTGTGATTTTCGTTAAGATTGTATGACTTCTAAGGGGTATTTCCCCCTATTTTCTAAAATGAGGCGAATTTTCTCAGGCTCGTAACTTTTGATGGGTAAGATTATACTTGATGAAACTTATATATTTAAAATCAGCATTAAAAAGCGATTCTTTTTATTTATCTATTTGTATCAAAATTCCATTTTTTAGAGTTTCGGTTACTATTGAGCCGGATCGCTTAACTGTTTGATTGCTTCTGGCATCAATTCGATCCAAAAATAACATAGGGTTGGCCCTTGCGTCGTCCGGACTAGCCGCAACGTTGCTGCCTAGTGGGAAAACTACTCATTCCGCTTTGAAATTTCTTCTGAATATGCAATCTACAGAAACTCCCACGTGAAACATTTCCAATGATCTGGGATGGGTAAAGTACTGCAGCAATGCAAACTTATTGTTTTGGGCGAGTGCACAATGGCGCAGGAAAAATCGTTCGAGGCTCTCGAGCGATCAATGCAAGATTTGCGAGGAAATTCTAAACCCTTTGACGACATATTAATATTACTTGCGGGAGATTTCAGGCAAACATTACCTATTATTCCTAGATCGACACCTGCGGATGAAATTAATGCTTGCCTGAAAAATTCTTATTTATGGGCACACGTATATACATTAAAATTAACTATAAATATCTGATGAAACAAACGATCACTCTGATGAAACATTGATCTGATATGTCATTATGTCAAACTGATATGTCAAACATTGATCTGATACTCTGAGTTATCAGAGTGATCTGATCACTCAGATCACTCTGATAACTATAAATATCTGATGAAACAAACGATCACTCTGATGAAAGCAAAACGATCACTCTGATGAAACATTTTCAGATCAATCGCTGGCAATTGGAGATGGAATGTTCCCAGTTAACTCAATTTCAGGACGTATCCAACTGCCTCCTGAATTCTGTAATTTAGTAACGTCAAAAAAGGATTTGGTTGAAAAGGTATTTCTGAATATTCTAACCAATTATAAAAATCATAAATGGCTAAGTGAACGAGCGATTCTGGCAGCCAAAAACAAAGACGTCTACGAAATCAACAATATTATTCTGACCAAGATTCGAGATCAGACAGCCATTTATAAGTCAGTCGACACGGTCCTGGAATCAAATGAAGCGGTTAACTATCCATCAGAATTTTTAAATTCCCTGGATCTCCCAGGGTTTCCACCACACGTGCTACTACCAAAAATAGGCGTACCAATAATATTGTTGCGAAATATTAACCCACCAAAGCTTTGCAATGGCACGCGACTTGCCTAAAAAAAAACAAAAAAAACAATGGAAAACGTAATAGAGGCAACAATCTTGACAAGGCCTTCCTAGGGTGAGGCTGTTCTTATTCCTCGCATTCCCATGATTCCAACCGATCTGCCTTTTCAATTTAAAGGATTGCAATTCCCAATTCGATTAGCATTTAAAATGCGGTATAGATCTTAATACGGATTGTTTTTCCCATGGACAATTAGTTGTTGCATGTTCTAGAGTCGGTAAACCGGACAATCTATTTATATGCACAGACAATGGGACTGCGAAGAATGTTGTATATCCACAAGTTTTAAGCAGTTAAAAATTATCACCTTGCAATGCGTGTTGCTTTAGGAGGGGAGGGGGTTTAAGCTTGCGCCTCAGAGAGAAATTACCAAAAGAAAGCCTGTCGATTTATTACAAGAGCAACGCGAAACCTGGCTTGCGGCTGAAAGAGAAAGTAAAACGAATGCGTGTCTAGGAATTACCAGAGTATATCAGAGGAGTTACCAGTTGTATATCCGCAAGTTCTACGCAGTTAAAAATTAGCACCTTGCACACGTGTTGCTGGGGCACGGTCCGGAAAAAAAACTAAAAAATAAATAAAAAAAAGAGAAAAAACTAAAAAAAAAACTAAAAAAGGTAAACAACTAAAAAAAATTAAAAAGAAACAAACTAAGAAAAACTAAAAAAACTAAAAAAAGAAAAAACTAAAAGAGAAAAAAATAAAAATTAAAAAACAAGGGGTTACAAGAATTCAAAAACCTTAAAAAAGAAAACCAAAACTTTGTAGCTTAGTAGATATCATTGTTAGAAATTGGACTTGATTTAATAGTCAAATATCTTTGAAAAAACTGGAATAGAACACAAGGGACAATGAGAATCCATATATAAAAGCCTGCCGCGTGCCGTGCTGGGGTCCGGTGGCGAAGCCGCCGTGACACAGCTAGTATTAAAAAAAAAGTTCTTAAGATTAAAACTTAAAACGAACAGACATTGTTCCGTATATGAAAGAAGTTGTTCCCTCCTCAACGCCTCACTCTTTCCGCTAAAGTTTGGCTTTTCGTCACAACTCTACTTTTTAAGACAATAAAAAACTTTAGCGTAAAGAGTGAGGCTTTGAAGAGGGGACAACCCCTTTCATATACGGAACAATTTGTGTTCGGTTAAAGTTTTAATGTCGCTCCTTACTCGCAGTTAAAAAAAACTTGTTTGTTTATTTAATTTACGAACGTTTTTGAATTAATACATGTTTTGATCTTGGTTCACCGCACATGAATTAATAAAACCAAATTTGCACATTAATTTTTTTTGGCTAAATAGCTTTCTCATAGTTTTGATCGGACGATTTTGATAAGACAAAGGGGTGGGAGAGGAGACCTAGTTGCCCTCCAATTTTTGGTTACTTAAAAATGCAACTAGATTTTTTATTTTTTCAAAACAGTTTCTGTTACTAATAAATATACGTAAATTACAAAATAACTTACGCAATGAACTTCTATATTTGGGTATTTTTATTACGTATATGAAGGGGTTGGACCCCTCGTCAATATCTCGCTCTTTACATTATAGCTTGAATTTTGTCCCAATTCTTTAAGAATGACCCCTGAATCACAAAGGCCGTAGAATAAATAATTGAAATTATTAAAAATACTTTAGCGTAAAGAGCAAGGTATTGTCGAGGAGACGAACTCCCTTATGTATGTAATATTTTCTGTTCGTTTTAAGTTTTAATGCTGCTCATTACTTCCAGTTGAAAAAAAAAGTTTTACTTATTTTCTCATTGTTTTTCTTTTTAAATAATGCTGGAAAATCCTGCGCCCCCTTTATGTAAATTCTCTTCCCTCATGATACATTCCTCCATGAAAATATCCTCCCACGTAGCCCCTCCCCCCAAACGCAAAAAAGCCCCCCTGAAAACGTCTGTACACTTCATAATAACCATTACAAGCCAATATGTAAACAATGGTCAAAGTTTGTAACTTGCAGCCCCTCCCCCGGGGACTGTGGGGAATGAAGTCCTTCTTAAAGATATAGTTATTAGATTTTCGACTAAGCTGAACAGAATGGCCATCTCAAAATTTTGATCCGGTGACTTTGGGAAAAATTTGCCTGGGAGGGGCCTAGGTGCCCTCTAATTTTTTTGGTCACTTAAAAAGGGCACTAGAACTTCCAATTTCTGCTAGAATGAGCCCTTTCGCGACATTCTAGGACCACTGGGTCGATACCATCACCCCTGGAAAAAAACAACAACAAATAAACACGCATCCGTGACCTGTCTTCTGGCAAAAAATACAATATTTCACATTTTTGTAGATAGGAGCTTGAAACTTCTACAGTAGGATTATCTGATAAGCTGAGTCTGATGGTATGATTCAATGACTTTTACGGGGTGTTTTCCCTTATTTTCTAAAATAAGGCAAATTTTCTCAAGCTCCTAGGTTTTGATGGGTAAGACTAAACTTCATGAAACTTATATATTTAAAATCAGCATTAAAAGACAATTCTTTTGATGTAGCTATTGATATCATGATTCCGTTTTTTAGAGTTTTGGTTATTGTTGAGCCGGGTCGCTCCTTGTTCGTTACCACAAACTGTTTGATAATGAATGAATGAACTTTATTTCCCAGAAAAGTATAAAGAACACAAAGTACGGAGTATTATAAATAAACAAAACAAAAACAATAAACAGCGAAGAAAAAAAATTCAAACTAACAAAAGACAACATGTACTAATTAACCAGTATCAATATGGAAAAAAGGCTGCAGAGGGTCGTAAACGTGAATAAAGTAGATAGTCTTTTTACATAAATCATCACTGGAAGACCGAATCCGAGAAGGCACATCTATTAAACCAAATCGAGCAGTTTTTTTTTTTTTTTTTCGGTTCCATCTAGCAAGCCGGAGGAGGAATTTGCAATATCTGAAATAAGCCGCACGTAGAGTATGGCGATCTTTCTTACGAAACAGATGAGCCATGCCTGATAAAAACAAAAGCACAGGGGCGCAATAAGCGTTATAAATCATGCACAAACCGTTGCGGTTGTAACGGCTTTTGTTTGTTGATATTTTTCCGTAAGCGACACGTAGGTTTTTCACGGCTTGATTCACTAGGGATGAACAGGTAGTGGAAAGTGTGGGGCCGAAACACAGACCAGGCCAACTAAATAAAGAAAAACATGGCAGAATTGCAGTCCCAGCAAGGAATGGAGCGACCGCATAAGGGCTATTAAAACAAATAAAATCGCATTTAGATGCATTAACTGACAGTCCAATCTTAGATAGTTCATGGTTGAAATAGTAAAATTGGAAAGCAATCCACGGCGAGTCCGGGCAACAAGAAGAACGTCGTCTGCATATGCAACAGAAGACAAACCAATATTACCGTAAAAAACAGAACTTTTAAGGGGACGCAGGCACGATGCAAGCACACATTTAAATATACTAGGAGACAACACGGCACCTTGCCAAACTCCCTTATTATTTTTTACCGGGTCAAATATTTGGCCATTCCAGGTAACTTGAATTTTAGACTTTGAATACCAAGAAGACAATAAACATAGTACAGAAGGATTAACACCTGAAGACGCAAGGGAAAATAGAGCCTGAGAGTGCACAATATTGTCGAAAGCCCCAGAAATGTCAACAGTAAGACAGTATAAAGACATTTTAGTTTTTACGGCATCTTTCATGGGTCGGCTTAAAACATGATGTGAATGGGATCAACCGAAACTTTTCCGAAAACCAAACTGAAAAGGCGTAAAATCACAATAATGAGTTTCTCCATTAGGAACATAGGAGCAACCAAGTAAAGAAAGAACCCTACCCCCCATAAACCAAAAATTTAAAACACGTAAAAAAACTGTCAGATAAAGAAGAATCCCCATTTGAACCTGATACAGAAATAATAACTATTTTTTTATATATCTTAATGGCAAAATTTAGTTGAAAAAATAAATAAATGGGAATTAATAAAAAAATAGCTTGAAATCTCCCAAAACTAGTAACCCCCCCCCCCCCCGAAACTAGTGAATCATCCCCGAAACTAATGAAAACTTCAGAGCTGGAAATATCACAAAGGATATCCTTTTCTTAGTCACCGCTAGTGGCACTAAAATATCATAGAGAGGTGTTTAAGGGCTCATTTGTGAGAAAATTGCACAGATGTGCGCTTTTCATAAATAACAGGGCATAACATCAAAAAAAAGTTTTTGACAAAAACTACATCTTCACATGCAAATGATATTTTTTGACAAGAATCATACACGTATCTTTTAAAAAGTTGTTTCTCTAGGGTATGATTTTGGTTACAATGGGCCGTGGTTTGTTTTTACTAGGTTTAATTTGAAAAGAGCATAAAAAAAGGCACATCGAGCGGTGACAGAACTTCCAGCTCTAAGTTGTTTTATTGTCATAATGTCGTCATTGCATCTTGCATGTCGTCATTTCATAATGGTTGCATCTTCATCTTTCAAACAGAGAGAAAACCGTAATATGAAAGATAAACGTCAGGCGACGTCTTTGGATTATGCTGCTAATAACGGCAGATGGGTTGTTAGCAAATTATTAGTTTCACAGTTTAATAAATCGTATCAGTTTAAATAGCCGTTTTAAATCAGTTTAGATATCCAAAACTTTAGCTTTATCCCGGTGTATCAGTATAGTTGAACTGTCACCAGGGAAACTGAATACCTTGAAAACATTGATACCTTCAATTGTGAAACCGTTTTTTAAAGAGTAAAATGAGTTTTTCACGGGTATAAAATGAGCTTTAAAATGGGCATCGTGTCATATAAAGGTGTTATAAATATGTAATTAGAAGTAAACGAATACATAATTCACAGGAGGAAATAAAGAGTTTTCTGGGGTTTTGGAAGGTTGAGGTATTATTACTATTATAAAACTGTTCAAAACAATTCTATGAAAATAAAAATAAAATTACAATATACAGATCCTAATAGATTTCTATAGTATGGTTGCAGTAATAGCTGCAATGTAGTAGCATATGAAACACGGCCCATAGTAACCAACAATCTAAAATCAATTTTACAATAGTAAAAACAAGAATTGTCTCTTTATACTGTTTCAGGAATGATAACTATTACTTCAGTTAATTGCTAACAGTAAAAGCTAATTGCGATGATAAATTATTAGAAAATTTGAGAACGAGTTTGAAATCACTTGAAAATAGCGCTGAATCGAAATAAAAAGCGCACCTTTGAAATCAGTATGGCTGAAAACCACCTTTAATATGATATAGATTCAAAATTACAATTCTTAATGAAATTACAATTGTGTTGCGGGAGTAACAATTTGTTTTTGTCGTGTTTTTTTTTGTTCCTAGCACCTCAATTTCAGCTTATTCGTAGAAAGTGGTAAGGGTCTAGCTTCTGCGGTTTTCACAGAAAGTATGGACCTAAGGCTGGATTGATGAATATGACTTTGTATTTTGGAAACCTTCGTAGAGCTCTTGCCTGGGCCATAGTGTATGAAGTGACTTGTAGTTTTATAGCCTGCGTGAGAGAGAGCTATCTGAAGTTATGCAGTGAAATTTCGTTTCATCAAACCATGTTTCTGCTTTCGAGTCGAAAGCTCCGTTCTAGCCGGCAAGCAGGCAGGCACTAGTTTCAAATTGAAGATGGACTAAAATCTCTAAGTGTTAAATATATCCGGCAGTTACTCAGCCCCACAGCCAATATATCTTCTTTGAGTGGTAAATAGAAAAAACTACAGAAATAAAAAAGTGGGAACCGAAAGTGCTGCCCTCTATTGTTTCTACCCATTTCTGTTCGTGATTTCAGCTGAGTTTATCATTCGATTTTTCCCACTTGGGATTGCGGTACACAAATGGTATCAGATGTATCTCTTAAATTTTAAAAGTTCTCTCATTGCTAAAAAAGTTGCTCCTTTCAAGAAGATCCTTTGCTCCTTTCTAAGTGATGCCGCAACCAAAGTGTTGCTCTCGCAACACTTTATGCGGCGAAGCCGACCAAAGGTTGCCGCAACACCTCATGGTGCCCATGCAATGTAGATCTAGTTCTTAATGTGATATCCATCACCTTTTCTTATCCTCGATGCCAATGCTCTCTTGGTTGCAAATAGTATTATTGTTTATTCATACATGACGATGGCATGAATTCACAAAAAATAAATGGGTTCTTTCTATATACAACGCAAATGGGACGTAAAATGAAACAATTCGACGCAGGGTTTTGTCTTATCATAATCCATGTGGACTGTTTTAATGGACTTTGTACTATCAAACATCGTAAAGGCTATGGGAGACAAATGGGAAGGAAAAACTCTGCTAGCATTAGATTGTTATAAACAACAAAGGTAAAATAATAAGGAGTTATTTTAGGACAGTGAAATTTTAATAAATGAATATTTCAGCTCTATATCTAAAAGTTGTCATCAGCAAAGCAAATAGATAAATCTAAAATTAGACTTACAATAAAATATTCGACAATTAAAACTGAAGCCAAAATTAAAACTGTCCTAATATTAACCTGATATCTATATATATATATATATATATATATATATATATATATATATATATATATATATATAATATATATATATCTATATATATAAAAATAAGTTGTCTGTCTGTCTGTGGGTCTGTGGATCTGTGGATCAGGTGACGTCATGTTTCGGCTGACGTCATGAAATTAGTTGCCGTCATTTTTGTTATGACGATGCTTAGTATATTGTAAAACACATTAATTTGGTTAATAATATACCATTTAAAACACCAAAATGAACATGCTGGAGTAGTCACTCGGTGAGAGAGGGTGTCAGAACGGAGAATGAAGGTCCCAGGTTCAAATCCTGGTTAGGCTAAAAAAGGTAAAAAACTAAAAACTAAAAAAAAAACTGAAAAAACTAAAAAAAGGCAAAAACTACAAAAAAAACTAAAAACTAATAAAAAAATAAAATAGCCGAAAAACTAAAAAAACTAAAGAAACTAAAAAAAGGAAAAAACTTAAAAAACTAAAAACTAAAAAAAACTAAAAAAAAGGAAAAATGAAAAATAGAAGAGAAAAAGAATACTAATAAAATTAAAAATAAAAATAAAAAAAAATAAAAAAGATAAAAAGCTAAAAAAAGGTAAAAACCAATAAAAACTAAAAAGAAAAAAAGGTAAAAAACTAAAAAAAAAAAATCATCTAAAAAACTAAAAAAAACTAAAAAACGTAAAAACTAAAAGAACTAAAAAAGTAAAAAAAAACTAAAAAAAGGAAAAAACTGAAAAATAAGCGGGATATAAAACAGGGGGATATAAATGACGACCGGGACACCGGGACATAAGGAATATAAATGAATCAGAAAATACAACTCATGTTTCCAAATGACGTCGTTTGGAGCCCAAATTGAAAATCCAGATCAATTTATGTCTACTTTCAAAGTAAAAGGGCAAATTTATCATAGAGCAGGGTCTCTTCTACCATTCTCAGGCGAGAATCATAAATTTTTACAATTGTACTTCATCAGTGATAGAAATTCTGAATTGAATGCACGTTGCGAAATTTCTCCCAACATTGAAAGGACAATCGTTTCCCAATTACAACATCTTTTCCACGAAAATAATAATTTAGTGCGTCTGTTCAAAACAGCCATCGATTTGATGCCTACTTATACGCATAAAATTGTTATTTCCGCTGACAAAACGCCTCCTGGCCAAAATGTGCGTAGATACAATGCTCCAACTATCGACGAAGTGGCCATCGTTATGGTCGGTGATCAGTTTTTACCTCGAGATATTATTCTCAGGGTTTCCACCACACGTGCTACAACTAAAAATAGGCCTACCAATAATACTTTTAAGAAATATAAACCCACCAAAGCTTTGCTATGGCACTCGACCTGCCGTAAAAAAAACAATGGAAAACCTAATAGAGGCCACAATCTTGACAGGGCCTTTTGAGGGTGAGGCTGTTCTTATTCCTCGCATTCCCAAGATTCCAACGGATCTGCCTTTTCAATTTAAAAGATTGCAATTCCCAATTCGATTAGCATTTGCAATCACCATTAACAAAGCTCAAGGTCAATCATTAGAAAAATGTGGTATAGATCTTAATACTGATTGTTTTTCCCATTGACAATTGTACGTTGCATGTTCGAGGGTCGGTAAACCTGACAATCTATTTATATGCAGCGACAATTGGACAGCGAAGAATGTTGTATATTCGCAAGTTTTACGCAGTTAATTTGTATTTTATCTATCTATCTATCTATCTATCTATATAAAAACGAGTTGTATGTATGCATGTTTGTTTGTTTGTAAAAAGAGCGTTTGCATATGATGTCATTATTAGTACATACGGCTTTGTATATGCAGAGACAATGGGAAAGCCAAGAATGTTGTATATTCGCAATTTTTACGTAGTTTAACTCCTGCAGACGAAATGAATGCTTGCCTAAAAAATTCTAATTTATAGGCACACGTAAAAATATTAAAATTAACTACAAATATGCGTGTCCGATTGCAAAACGATGACTCTGGTCAAACAGTAGACTCAATTTCAGGACGTATACAACTACCTGCTGATTTCTGTAATTTGGTGACGTCCAAAAATGAATTGATTGAAAAAGTATTTCCGAATATTCTAAAAAATTATAAAAATAATAAATGGCTAAGTGAAAGAGCGATTCTCGCACCCAAAAATATAGACGTCCACGAAATCAACAATATTGTTTTGAACAAGATTCGAGACCAGGCAGTCCTTTACAAGTCAGTCGACACAGTTTTGGAACCAAATGAAGCGGTTAATTATCCATCTGAATTTTTAAATTCCATAGATCCTTCAGGGTTTCCACCACACGTGCTACAACTAAAAATAGGCGTACCAATAATACTTTTAAGAAATATCAACCCACCAAAGCTTTGCAATGGCACGCGACTTGCCGTAAAAAAAAACAATGGAAAACCTAATAGAGGCCACAATCTTGACAGGGCCTTATGAGGGTGAGGCTGTTCTTATTCCTCGCATTCCCATGATTCCAACGGATCTGCTTTTTCAATTTAAAAGATTGCAATTCCCAATTCGATTAGTATTTGCAATCACCATGAACAAAGCTCAAGGTCAATCATTAGAAAAATGTGGTATAGATCTTAATCCTGATTGTTTTTCCCATGGACAATTGTACGTTGCATGTTCGAGGGTCGGTAAACCTGACAATGTATTTATATGCAGCGACAATTGGACAGCGAAGAATGTTGTTTATTCGCAAGTTTTACGCAGTTAATTTGTATTGTATCTATCTATATAAAAACGAGTTATGTGGATGCATGTTTGTTTGTTTGTAAAAAGAGCGTTTGTATATGACGTCATTATTAGTACATACGGCTTTGCATATGCACAGACAATGGGAAAGCCAAGAATGTTGTTTATTCGCAATTTTTGCGTAGTTTGAAACACATATATAAATCTATCTATATTCACAGGTGGGACACAGGGACACAACTACAATGGCGCATAACTAATATGGCGCGTAACGACTTACGCGCGCGGGGGGGCTTGGGGGGGCGCGAAGCGCCCCACCAACTAGGTGTTGGGGTGGCGCGAAGCGCCACCCCAACAGCTAGTATATATATATATATATATATATATATATATATATATATATATATATATATATATATATATATATATATATATATATATATATATATATATATATACATATAAATAATTTGTCTGTGTGTTATGTCTGTCGAGTGACGTCATGTTCTCATGTCGTCATGAAGTTAGTTGTCGTCATGTTTGTTTTGACGATGACGTCATTAAAGGTATTTAAGAAATTCGTTCAAAGACAAATTTTTAACTGTAAGAAGATCGTGGACGGAAAAATGTTTAATTGTAAAATGACTGAAGAACCTACAATGGCAACAGCCGAGGAAGCTGCTCAAAGAGTCTATGCCAAAAAACTTGCTGCTGATAGAGAAAGTAAGAAAAGAAAGCGTGCCGAGGAATCACAAGAGCAGCAAGAAAACAGGCTTGCGGCTGATAGAGAAAGTAAGAACAGAAAGCGTGCCGAGGAATCACAAGAGCAACGTGAAAACAGGCTTGCGGCTTCAAGAGATAATGCCAAAAGAAAGCGTGCCGAGGAATCACAAGAGCAACGTGAAAATTATCGCATGGCATTCAGGTACAGCCCAGTCGATGATTATAGTAGATGTGTTCAAATTGGGACTATGTCTAAAATTTGTCCCTACTGCAAGGCCTTGAAATTTAATGGTGAAACAATGGGAATGTGTTGCGCCTCAGGAAAAGTTAAACTTCCTCAACTGGCTGCATCCCCAGAGCCATTGAAGACTTTGCTTACTGGAACTACGTCAGAATCTAAGCGTTTTTTTTTTTTATCAAAAATCAGAAAATATAACTCATGTTTCCAAATGACGTCGTTTGGTGCATTAATACAAAAGAAGAAAAAAAACTAAAAAAGGTAAAAACTACAAAAAAAAAATAAAAAGAAAATACTAAAAAAAAATAAAAAAGCTAAAAAAAGAAAAAAAAAAAAAAAAAAAGAAAAAAACTAAAAAAAGGTAAAAACTACAAAAAAGTAAATAGAAAAAAAACAACTAAAAACTAGTAAAAAAAACTAAAAAAACTAAAAACTGAAAAAGAAAAAAAGTAAAAAAAGGAAAAAACTAAAAAATAAAGGAGAAAAAGAAAACTATAGACCGGGACACAGGGAATATAAATGACGACCGGGACACTCAAAGAGAAATCACAGACTGGGACACTGGGACACAAATAACGACCGGGAGATATAAATGACGACCGGGACACTCAAAGATAAATTACAGACCGGGACACAAATGACGACCGGGACACAGGGAATATAAATGACGACCGGGACGCTCAAAGAGAAATTACAGACTGGGACACAGTGACACAAATGATGACCGGGATACTGGGAATATAAATGACGACCGGGACACAGGAAAACAACTACAAGGGGGATGCCGGGGGCACAGGGGGATATATAAATGACGACGGGGACACAGGGAATGTTCGATTAGCAATCACCATCAACAAAGCTCAAGGGCAATCATTAGAATAATCAGGCATAGATCTGAATACGGATTGTTTTTCCCATGGACAATTTTATGTTGCATGTTCAAGAGTCGGTAAACCTGACAATCTATTTATATGCACAGACAATGGGACATCGAAGAGTGTTGTATATTCGCAAGTTTTACGTAGTTAAAAACATATATATATATATATATATATATATATATATATATATATATATCTTTCTATATTCACAGGTGGGACACTACTACAATGGCGCGTAACGACTTACACGCGCGGGGGGGGGGGGGGCTTGGAGGGGGGCACGAAGCGCCACCCCAACAGCTAGTAATATATATAACTTGATGCATGTTGAGGTAGGAGGACGCCGCAAGGGAGTATTTAAGGAAAATAGGAATTTCCTGGAAGGGTGTAAAGAGAGAGGCTTTGAATAAATTGGGATGGAGGAGTGTGTGGAGCTGTGCTGGCCTCAGGTAGCTTGGAGCTGCGGCGAATTTTTAGTAGAATTTATACTTCAAAATAGTGCTACTCTTATTAAGGATGA